>NC_025995.2:45734397-45823616 GCF_000442705.2 Elaeis guineensis | reverse complement strand
AGAATTTAGGCATGAAGTAGAAAAACAAACAAGAAAGCCCATTAAGGTTCTTCGATCAGATCGAGGAGGTGAATACCTTAGTCGGAAGTTCCTAGACTATCTTAAGGTAATTGGCATAGTCTCTCAATGGACTCCATCTAGAATGCCACAACTCAATGGGATTTCAGAACGGGAAATCAGATCTTATTAGATATGGTCCGTTCCATGATGAGCTTCATGGATCTCTCTGAGTTTTCTTTGGGACATTGTCTCATGACAGCAATATACGTATTGAATAGGGTTCCATCTAAAACTGTTCCTACCACACCGTATGAGATATGGTATAGTAAGAAGCCAAGTCTGAATCATCTTAGAATTTAGGATTGTCCGGCTCATGTCAAGAGACAACAGGCGGACAAGTTAGAGTTCAGGTCTTTTAGAGCTCGATTCATAGGATATCCTAAGAGTCATTAGATACTATTCTATATTCGGAAGACCACAATATGATTGTGAGTCAAAATATTATTTTTCTTGAAAAATAGTTTATTCAAAATGGTGGATCAGAAGAATAATTAAGCTTAAGGAGAATGTCCCAAGAGCAATGAGCTAAGAACCTGAGAACCCAATCAATCAAACAGTCCTATCACAACCTCTTCACCTCGTCGATCGACTAGAGTTTTCATCCTCTGAAAGTACTTAGATACTATACAAGAGGATATAGAGAAATATTCTTCACAAAAAATGGCTCATGTGATGATTCCAAGACCTATGATGAGCGATATCAGATATCGACTTGAAATGGTTAGAGCAATGAGATCAGAAATTGACTCGATGCACTCAAACCAAGTCTGGACTTGGTAGATCCACCTGAAGGTATTGTACTATTGGGTGTAAATAGATCTTCAAGAGAAAGATAGGTTGCAGATGAAAATGTAGAGACATTCAAGCTAGCTCGTGGTGAAAAGTTATAGTCAGCATGTAGGATTGACATCTGGATACTTTCATCGTAGCCATGCTAAAATCATCCACATTGCTTGCTGTTGAAGCCTATTTCAATTATAAAATATGCAGATGGATGTGAAAATGATGTTCTTAAATGGACATCTTGAAAGATATTATATGTGTTGGAATAGTGTCCCAAAGCCAATCGTCAGCCTGTTGACGATTGTGCTCTTTCCTGTATTAGTATATGATTATAAATAAATAAAAGTTATTTTGATATTTTTTCATCATAAATTGTTTCATCTTCTAATGAACTTTGGTGTTGTGTGAAGTCCTTAGGACTATTTAGACTCGATAAAGAGATTTGTCATTTAGTCCTTAAACCTGTTCGCGACCAAATGATACGTTGTTACAAGGACAACAATATTTATCAAGCATAGGTCGTTGTGTGCCATATGGATTGGTTGTCCTCTTAACCAAGGATGTGGAGACACTGGTATGGCATACAGTGAGATGTAAGGGTACATCTGCACGGAATATGACCGACTCTGGAGCTTTTTCTGCTGTCAAGATTTGCTCTGATAGGATATGGGTATAACTGTCCCTCTGATTGAGACTGCACAGTGATTGCAAGCAACTCACTGCACTTAGGCACTGGACTACCTGAATTTTTAATTCAGTGACGGAAGGCTGCTGGTGTAGTCAAGTACTTGACTTGTCGGTGCGTGAGTCAAGATGGGATTGATCACTCTAGTTTAGAAGCTGTGTACAGTTGTGTTTCAATTTAGCAAAACCTTGGCCAGGGTAGTCCTAGTGAGGAGTCACAAGACTGTTTGATTTAAGCAACGATTCGATATCTGATCAGGGTTGACAGTTTAACCCTGAGTCATCCTATACACAGGGGTCAAAAGGGATGAATTATACAGTAACCATATTCACGTAGGTTCTGAATGTTGCGATTGCTACTATTCGACCTATCTGAACGTCAGGTACCATTGCTAGATGTCACTTCGATTAGTATAGAAATTGATTCCTGTGCTACCAGCTTAGGTTCGAACCTGTGGGGTCACAAACATTAGAGGTTCCTATCTGATCTGATGGTAGTGAAGAGTCCACTGGACTGGTACTCTTTGATCAAGAGTCTTAATACCTGAAAACTTTGAGTCCTACATGTCTGAAACTCTGTAATCAAGAATCAGGATTCTCTGATCATGAGTTCCACACATTTTGGGTACCGGGGTCAAGAGTCCCACTGGTTTGGGACTCTTCGATCAAGGTTTCATATGGATGGACTTTGATGCTCGATTGCCCATCAGATTTGGACTCAATATTTATGAGAGGTTTAATTAGTGATTTGATCACTAATTAACTCAATTTGATTGAGTGATTATTTTTTGATCAAGTCCAATTGAATTGGATTCAGTTGGGTTTGACCCGATTAGGTTAAGAGTTGACCTAATCGTCGAGGTGGTTTGGTCCCTGATTTGATCAAGGTTTGAGCTTAGTCAATTTCTGATTTGATTAGGATTTTATCAAGACTAATTGTGTTGGGTTTAATTTAGTCTAATTTTGTCTAACCTATTTTGATAAAGTTGGTTCAATTAGATTGGTTTAAAATATGAAACCACCTTGACTTATCTCCCTGCGCCACCTCACTTCACCTGCATCTATTTGAATTCACGAGAAATGAGTTCTCATGAAGTTTCTCCCATGCAGAAGCCTTCCCATGCCCCACCTGTGTGTGCCATCTGAGTGGATAAAGATGGTTGGTTGGCCATTCAAATTCAAATGAAGTTTGAATTTGAATGGGCAACAAATCCCATGCGCCACCCTTTCTTTTGTGCGCCACTTATTCTACACGAGAAAAGATTTCTCATGAAAACTCTCCATGCACAAAGAAGCCCATGCCCTCCTTTCTCATGCCAAGAGTGGATAAAGATTGGTTGGTTAGCATTTGAATTCAAATTCAATTTGAATTCAAGTGAGCAACCACCTATCTTTATCCTCTCACACGGTGAAAACACTGAAAAGACACATCTTGCACTGTTTTAAAAAGGAAGAGAAGATGGGGCATGCAAAAATCTGATCCTAGAGAGTTAAGGTGGTGTGAGAAGAGACTTCTGCATGAGAAAAGAAAAGAAAAGAAGAGAAAAGAAAAGAGAGAGTGGGCGCAAGTTTCTTCGTGAGTACCCTAGGGTTTCTGCCTAGGGTTCGAGAAGTGAAAAGGTGAGCTACTAGTATTGTGAGCCCACCAAACTTCAAGGAGAGCTTCATCAACCTCTCAAGCACCTCTGCTGATGATTTAGACTATTTGAAGAGTCGGCAGACATCGATCGAAGGAGTTCGATCAACATCGACCGTCGAAAGGATTCTGCAACGAACTAGCATTCGTGAGGAGCCGATCAGACTGGGAGCTTCGTATGGACAATCTGTGAAGGTTAGACATACTGTGTGGCTGCATTATAATGATTAGACATTCTCGATGGTGATCAGACTGCAGCGATCGACTACCTGCATGAAGGTAATGTGTTCTGAACACATAACAGTAAAACGTTTACTATAGAAGTTTAAATTTCAAATTTAAATGCATGCTATATATATCATATTTAGATCCTTGTATAGGGTTAATACATGTTAATTAATTAGATTAATTAATAATTTCTACTGTAAAATTATAATTTTGAAAAGTTTTAAAATTATCATTTTACCCCTGCACTGAAATTTACTTCAAATAGTATCAGAGTAGGTTCTAAAATATGATATATATTTGCATGCGTAGATTAAGTAGTAATCTAAAAGTTTAAATTTAAAATTTGAATTTAGATTTTAAATTCAAAATTTAAAATTTAAATTTTGAAATTTGAAAATCAAAATTCAAAATTTAAAAATTCAAATTCAAAATTTGAAATTTGAAATTTGGTTGAAATTTCAAATTTAAAATTCAAAATTTAAAATTTAAAATTTAAAATTTAAAATTTGAAATTTAAATTTAAATTTATTAGAAATTTGAAATTTAAAATTTGAACTTTGAAATTTGAAATTTAAATTTTGAAATTGGTATATTTAGATATACTTGATCCAAGTAGCAAGTAGTCTAATTGGGTTGGTTGCCATGGTCGTCTGGTCATAGGAGAAAAGTAGGGTTTAAAGGCTCTCTCCTCCCATTCGATGGGTTCTCCTATGGCGGTAGGGGTGCCGATGCGATTATATCCTATGCAGACGAAGCAGCGAAAGGACTTAATTGTAAAGATTCAATTGTAAAATTTATCATGAATGTGCTAGATTAGATCTAAAGGAATATTCATGATTTATTTTGATTGAGTTATTTTCTGTTATGTAATTAGCAATAAGATTGCTGTTTTGAAATATGCTGATCCGTTTGTGAAATGAGCCAACATATTTGGTGAACAAAAAATAAAACTTTCAAATTTAAAAATTATTTTCGAAATGCCAAACCCTGACCCATCAGCCAAAGACTTAATTAAAAGAATTAAGTATTGTCTAGTTGGTCTAGAATTGTGAATTAAGACCTAAGATAATTGCATAAACTTGTGGGTCAATGGGTTAGATGGATTAGATCCATAATTAGGTAAGACCTAAGGTTAGCTTAAAGAAATGGACTAAATTAGAGTAATTGGTCAAATCTAATCAAAAGTTGAATTAGATTAGGTCAAGGACACTCTAGATTCAACTCCAATAGTTGTAGTTGAATGGGTCCATATCTTTAACTAGACCAAGATGGACTTAATTCATGGCTACGTGGTGAAACCCTATTTACTAAGTCGATCAAATTAAAACTAATGAACCGGTTGGTGTCTAAGGTAAGTTCGGCAGTCTGACCAGTGGTTTTTAATTGGGAGCTACTCGCATTGATTCGATCTCTAACGAGTTAATGGCATATCCCTTCCACTGATCTCACTTACTTGGCCAACCTGGTGAGTTAGGTTTTGATTAGATCACTTGGTGATTAGGGCTCACCCATATCATTAGGTAAATCAGTGTGACTGATTTAGGTGCTCCTAATGCCGGCTTTAATTAAATCTTTTTTAATCTGACTTGGTGAAGTCAGTGGGAGGATTAAAATTAGCTGGTTAATTTCTTCTCTTCTATCCTTTAATAAAATCCTCAAAAATTATTAGGTCCCTAAAAATGATTAAGTTATAGTGATAACTAAGTCATAGCCTCCCATTAAGTGAGTGATAATGAGTCCATTAGTTTAATAATCACTGGAGGCCCAAAGGTCTGGTACTTATTGACTAATGGAATTATCATTCATAATATGATAATTTGGTTGAGTCTTTCTGATGGTGGTCAGATTGGTCGGCCAAAGTTGGGTCTGATCATTTATTGGTCAGATTCATCAAATCAAATCATGTTAATGGTTGGACCTAACCAGATCTTTTCAGTGGAGGCCAAAGCCTACTGATTAGGTTCTGGGATAAAATCAATTACTAGAAGTTGTTTAGAGAAATAACTGGTTATGAACCTACCCATAGATGCACATGGGTTGACCAACCAAAGTTGGGCTCGTATGTAGTCTGTGGATTCTAGTACTCACTAAGAAATTAAAGTAATTCCTCGAATTGGAGGTTGAGGCTACCAGTTCGTAAAAATATTGGGAGAAACTTTAGACTAAAGTCCAAGTCTTTAGTATTAATAATTTATGTACTAATAAAGGTCTGATTTTCCTTTATGCAGCTATGGCCACTACCCTGTCGCTCCGATCATTATTAGATAATGACAAGCTCGTGGGACCTAATTTCGATAGCTGGTATCAAAAATTAAAAATCATCCTTGAGCATGAATGGATCCTTTATGTAGTAACGGATCCGACACCTGAGGAGCCAGCCCCGAACGCTAGAGGGATAGTCCGAGACACTTACCAGAAGTGGCTCAACGACCACACCATCGTTCGATGCATAATGCTGGCGGTAATGAATGATGAGTTCAGTTGTAGGTTCGAGAATGCCCAGCCGCAGGAGATGCTTCAAATGTTCAATGACTCCTTTGGCACGCCTGACGATGTTGAAAGGCACAAAACTAGTTGTGCCTTTTTCAATGCTCGGATGAGGGATGGGGCCTCAGTCACTGATCATGTACTGTACATGATCGAAATGATTGAGTGCCTAAGTAAACTGGACTTTTCCTTGCACGAACAGCTCGATAAGGATGCGATCCTTAATTCTTTGCCCAAGTCTTTTCTCCCATTCCTTACTCATTTTCGAATGACAAAGCCTGCAGTGAACTACCACGCTTATTAGGGTTGCTGCAGAACTTTGAGAAGGACCACCAGCTCCATAAGGAGTCGGTGAATATTGTGGGAGGGTCTTCTTCTGGTCGTCGACCCTTTAAGAAAGGGAAGAAGAACAAGAAGAAGAAGAATAAGAAGGTGCAGCCGCATGCTGGGACGTCTGCACAGGGTCAGACCAAGAAGCGCAAGCCCGACTAGAGCCAGGTGGAGTGCTTCTTTTGCAAGAAGTAGGGGCACTGGAAGAAGAACTGTCCTCTATATATTGCCTCCTTAGACCCGAACAGGCCGAAGAAGAAGCAAGGTAATTATATGATAACACCTTGCAACTTTTTCATTTGTGATACTACTGCTTGGGTATTGGATACCGGAAGCCCTTATCATATCTGTAATTCGATATAGGGTCTGCAGGTCAGTAGGAGATTTGATGAAGGTGAGAGGTTCCTGAATGTTGGAGATGGAAGCAAAGTTCCAGTTCTAGCTTTAGAATCATGAAACTTGTAATCAACTCTCGTAATGTAATTCTGAGTGAATGTCACTATTGTCCAAATTTTTTATTAAATATTATTTCTATAGGCCTTTTGGTCATGTACAGTTATGAATTTTTAATAAAAGAAAATATTTATAATATCATTTTGAATGGTGTTACAATGTTTGTTGGACAACTAAATAATAGAATTTACTTACTATCACAACCTGTTAATGTGGTTCAAACCTCCGGTAAATGTCCTAGAATGGAAAATATGTTAGAAATCTACCTTTGGCACTGTAGGCTAGGTCATATCAATAAGAACAAGATAAACAGGTTGGCTCAAGAAGGAATTCTTGAAGTTGGTAATTGTGAATCACTGCCAACCTAATCTGTGAGTCCTGTCTTCTTGGGAAGATGACCAAATCACCTTTTACTAGAAAAGATGAGTGAGCAAGTGAACTCTTGGGTTTGGTACATTCTGATGTATGTGGACCCATGAGCTCAAGTGCAAGAGGTGGATATTTCTACTTCATAACCTTCACAGACGACCTATCGAGGTATGGGTATGTCTACTTAATAAAGCATACGTCAGAGTTGTTTGAAATGTTCAAACTATTCCAAAATGAGGTAGAAAAATAAACTAGGAAGTGTATTAAAACTCTTCGATCTGATCGAGGAGGTGAATACCTTTTCAATGAGTTTTTGACATATCTTGGAGAGAATGGGATTCTCTCTCAGTGGACTCCTCCGGGAACACCACAGCATAATGGTGTGTCTAAAAGGAGGAATCGGACCTTGTTGGACATAGTTCGATCCATGATGGGGTTTGTTGGTCTGCCGATCTCTCTCTGGGGATATACGCTCGAATCGGCTTGTTATCTTCTAAATAGGGTTCCGAGTAAATCTGTAACTAAAATGCCATATGAGATATGGATAGGACATAAGCCAGTACTCTTGCACCTTAGGATTTGGGGGTGTCTGGCTTATGTTAAACATTTAATTACGGACAAGCTTGGACCTAGGTCTGACAAGTGTTATTTCATAGGGTACCCAAAAGAGATCAAAGGATATTATTTCTACCTAGCTGATGAGCAAAAGGTGTTTGTCAGCCTTAAGGAAATCTTTTTGAAAAAGGAGTTTCTTGGTAAAGGGACTGTTGCCTCTAAGATCGAACTTGAGGAAGTTCGACAGGTGAAAAAATCGACACAAGTTGCTGAACCTGAACCAGATTTGGTTAGATCAGATTCGGAGCCCAATGTTCCTGTACCCTTAAGGTGGTCTGGTAGAGTACCACGTCAACCGGACAGATACTATGATTTCTTGATCCGAGACGGTGATCCTATCGAAGTTGATAAAAATGATGAGGATTCGATCACCTACATGGATGCAATGCAGAGATCTGACTCTGAGAAATGGCTAGAGGCCATAAAATTCGAAATGGAGTCCATGAAGATCAACGATGTGTGGACATTGGTTGACCCACCCAAAAGAGTAAAACCCATAGGGTGTAAGTGGCTCTTCAAGAGAAAGAGGGGCGCAGACAGAAAGGTAGAGACCTATATAGCCCGTCTGGTTGCCAAGGGATATCGTCAATGTTATAGTATAGACTATGACGAGTCATTTTCTCCTGTGGCAATGCTCAAATCCATTCAGATTATGCTTGCGATAGCTGCCCATCTGGACTATAAAATCTGACAGATGGATGTGAAGACAGCTTTCCTAAATAGAGAGCTGGACGAAGAGGTGTATATGATACAACCTGAAGGGTTCACATCCATAGATGAGTCTAAGGTGTGCAGACTACAGAGGTCCATTTATGGACTTAAGCAGGCATCCCAGAGTTGGAACATACGTTTTGATAGGATGATCAAGACGTATGGCTTTGTTAAGAACAGAGAAGAGCCCTGCATTTATAAATTGGCTAATAGTCCAGTAGTGGTATTTTTTGTATTGTATGTGGATGACATTCTCTTAATAGGAAATGATGTCCCTGCATTACAGGGAATAAAGATTTGGCTGTCGTCATAGTTCTCCATGAAGGATCTGGGAGAAGCTTCCTACATCTTAGGGATGAGGATCTATAGGGATAGATCTAAAAGGTTGCTTGGCTTATCCCAGTTCACGTACATTGATACTATGTTGAAGAGGTTCAGCATGAAAAATTTCAAGAAAGGCTATCTATCGATAGGCCATGAAATTTTTTTCTCGAAGAGGGATTGTCCGACAATACCTCAAGAGAGAGAGCGTATGGGTAGAATTCTATATGCTTCGATAGTGGGATCTATCATGTACGCCATGACATGTACACGATCAGATGTGGCATACTCACTAGGGGTAGTGAGTAGATACCAATCTGATCCAGGGGAGAATCACTAGAAGGTTGTTAAAACCATCCTGAAGTATTTGAGAAATACTAAGGACCAGTGGCTTGTTTATGGTGAATCAGACTTGAGACTTATAGGGTTTACAGACTCTAGTTTTCAGTCTGATCACGATGATAGCAAGAGTATGTCGGGATTTATTTTTACCCTTAATGGTGGGGCTGTCTGCTTGAAGAGTTTCAAGCAGCACACTGTGGCTGATTCAGTTTGCGAGGCAGAATATGCCGCTGCATCAGATGCTGCCAAAGAAGTGATGTGGCTGAGAAAATTCATCACCGAGCTCGGAGTAGCACTCTCCCTTGTTGGTCTAGTTCTGCTCTACTGTGACAGCTCTGGAGCCATTGCTCAGATGAAGGAACCGAAGGCACACCAGTGGACGAAGCATATTCTGTGCCACTATCATCTCATCCGAAAAATCATGGATAGAGGTGACATCGACCTTCAGAAGATCGATAGAAAGGAGAACCTGGCTGACCCATTCACTAAAGCCATTGTGGTGAAGGAGTTCGACAATTTCAAGTCAAAGATGGGTATTAGATACTACACCGATTGGCTTTAGGCCAAGTGCGAGATTGTTGAGAATAGCGTCCCAAAGCCAATCATCAGCCTGTTGATAGTTGTGCTCTTTCTTGTATTAGTATATGAATTATAAATAAATAAAAATTATTTTGATATTTTTTCATCCCAAATTATTTCATCTTCTAATGAACTCTGGTGTTGTGGTGAAGTCCTTAAGACTATTTAGACTCGACAAAGGAGGATTTGTCGTTTAGTCCTTAAACCTGTTCGCGACCAAATGATACGTTATTACCAAGCACAACAACATTTATCAAGCATAGGTTGTTGTGTGCCATATGGATTGGTTGTCCTCTTAATCAAGGAGTGTGGAGACACTGGTATGGCATACATGTGAGATGTAAGGGTACATCTGCATTGAACGTGACCGACTCCGGAGCTTTTTTTGCTGTCAAGATTTGCTCCGATGGGATATGGGTATAACTGTCCCTCCAACCTGAGACTGCCACAGTGACTTGCAAGCAACTCACCGCACCTAGGCACTGGACTACCTAAATTTCTAAATCAATGATGGAAGGCTGCTGGGTGTAGTCAAGTACTTGACTTATCAGTGCGTGAGTCAAGATGGGATTGACCACTCCAGTTCTGGAGCTATGTACAGTCGTATTTCAATTTAGCAAAACCTTGACCAGAGTAGTCCTAGTGAGAAGTCACAGGACTGTTTGAGTTGAGCACAATTCGGATGATCTGATCAGGGTTGACAATTTAACCCTGAGTTGTCCTATACACAGGGGTCAAAAGGGATGAATTATACAGTAACCATATTCGCGTAGTTTCTGAATGTTGCGATTGCGACTATTTGACCTATCTGAACATTGGGTACCATTGCTAGATGGTTCCTGTGCTACCGGCTTAGGTTCGAACCTACGGGATCACACACATTAGAGATTCCTATCTGATCTGATGGCTAGTGAAGAGTCCCACTGGACTGGGACTCTTCGATCATGAGTCCTAATACTTGGAGACTCTGAGTCCTATGTATTTGAGACTCTATAATCAAGAATCAAGATTCTCTGATCATGAGTTCCACACATTTTGGGTACCGGGGTCAAGAGTCCCACTGGTTTGGGACTCTTCGATCAAGGTTTCATATCGATGGACTTTGATGTCCGATTGCCCATCGAATTTGGACTCAGTATTTATGAGAGATTTAATTAGTGATTTGATCGCTAATTAACTCAATTTGATTGAGTGATTATTTTTGGATCAAGTCCAATTGAATTGGATTCAGTTGGGTTTGACCCGATTAGGTTAAGAGTAGACCTAATCGCCGAGGTGGTTTGGTCCCTGATTTGATCAGGGGTTGGACTTAGTCAATTCTTGATTTGATTAGAATTTTATTGAGTCTAATTAAGCATAATTGTGTTGGGTTTAATTTAGTCTAATTGTGCCTAACCTATTTTGATAAAGTTAGTTCAATTAGATTGGTTTAAAATATGAAACCACCTTGACTTACCTACCTGCGCCACCTCACTTCACCTGCGCCAATTTGAATTCATGAGAAATGAGTTCTCTGAATTTTCTCCCATGTAGAAGCCTTCCCATGCCCCACCTGTGTGCGCCATCTGAGTGAATAAAGATGGTTGGTTGGCCATTCAAATTCAAATGAAGTTTGAATTTGAATGGGCAACAAATCCCATGCGCCACCCCTTTCTTTGGTACGCCACTTATTCTACACGAGAAAAAGTTTCTCGTGAAAACTCTCCACGCACAAAGAAGCCCACGCCCCTCCCTTCTCATGCCAAGAGTGGATAAAGATTGGTTGGTTGGCATTTGAATTCAAATTCGATTTGAATTCAAGTGAGCAACCACCTATCTTTATCCTCTCATGCGGTGAAAATGCTGAAAAGATGTGTCTTGCACTATTTTAAAATGGGAGAGAAGATGGGGCATGCAAAAATCTGATCCTACAGAGTTAAGGTGGTGTGAGAAGAGACTTCTGCGTGAGAAAAGAAAAGAAAAGAAGAGAAAAGAAAAGAGAGAGTGGGCATAAGTTTCTTCTGTGAGTACCCTAGGATTTCTGCCTAGGGTTCGGGAAGTGAAAAGGTGAGCTACGAGTGTCATGAGCCCACCAAACTTTAGAGAGAGCTTCATCAATCTCTCAAGCACCTCTATTGATGATCTGGAGCATCCAAAGAGTCGACAGATACTGATCGAAGGAGTTCGATCAGCATCGACCGTCGAAAGGGTTCTGCAATGAACTAGCATTCGTGAGGAGCCGATCAGATCGGAAGCTTCGTGTGGATGATCCATGGAGGTCAGACATACTGTGTGGCTGTATTACAATGATCAGACCTTTTTGACGGAGATCAGACTGCAGTGATTGACTACCTGCACGAAGATAATGTGTTCAGAACACATAACAGTAAAATATTTACTGTAGAAGTTTAAATTTCAAATTTAAATGCATGCTATATATATCATATTTAGATCCTTGTGTAGGATTAATACATGTTAATTAATTAGATTAATTAATAATTTTTATTATAAAATTATAATTTTAAAAAAGTTTTAAAATTATCATTTTATCCCTGCACTGAAATTCACTTCATATAGAACAGCCACTTGATTTCACGTCCAGTGATGATGATCACAAGGTCTGCAAGCTGCAAAGGTCTATTTATGGACTTAAGCAAGCATCTCGAAGCTGGAATACTCGTTTCAATGATGTCATCAAAATGTTTGGTTTCATTAAGAATGAGGAGGAACCATGTGTGCTCAAAAAGGTCAGTGGGAGCGCAGTTGTCTTCCTCGTATTGTACGTAGATGACATCCTCCTAATTGAAAATGACATTCTCATATTGACCTCAGTCAAAGTATGGTTGTCTAAGGAGTTCTCTATGAAAGATCTAGGAGAGGCATCCTTTATACTGGGTATTAAGGTCTATAGAGATAGACCAAATAAGATGCTGGGACTTTCATAGAAGGTGTACATAGAGGAGATACTAAAAAGGTTTAGCATGAAAAACTCCAAAAGAGGTTTAATACCTTTTAGACATGGTATTCATCTCTCCAAAAAGATGTGCCCTAGCACATCTGAGGAGATTGAATGTATGAGCAAAATCTCTTATACTTCGGCAATAGGGAGCCTCATGTATGCCATGCTATGTACATGGCCTGATATAGCCCAAGCTGTGAGTGTCACAAGCAGATATCAGTCGAATCCAGGCGAAGAGTACTGGACTTCTATGAAATGTATCCTTAAGTACTTGAGAAGAACTAAGGATATGTTTCTAGTCTTTGGGAATGGAGAACTCTAGATTCAGGGATATACAGACTCAGACTTTATGTCTGATATAGATGATTGAAAGTCGACATCTGGAAGTCTGTTCATTTGTAGTGGTGGTGCAGTTAGCTGGAAGAGTTTCAAGCAGACGGTGATTGCTGATTCCACCATGGAGGCAAAATATATTGCTGCATCGAAAGCTGTGAAGGAGGCATTCTGATACAAGAAGTTTATCGCAGAGCTTGGAGTGATGTCATCGGATGACATCCCTCTTTACTGCGATAATAATGGCGCCATAGCCCTAGCTAAGGAGCCAAGGTCTCACTAGAAGTCCAAGTATATCGAGCAGCGATTCCATCTGATCCGTGATTACCTCGAAAAAGGTTATGTCGAGATTAAGAGAGTCGACTCCATAGACAATGTGACAGACCCACTGACAAAGCCATTAGGCCCGCAGAAAATTAAAGCCCACCTTGAGAAGATGGGACGTAGATATGTAGCCAAGTGGCATTAGGTCAAGTGAGAGTTTGTTAGATGCGTGCCCTAGATGCCAGATTGGCTGACACATTCCTGTACAAATCTAAGGGCAAATTTATAATTCTGATTATAAATCAATAAATGGGTTATTCTTCTATCACATTGTGTACATTGTGTCTGTGATACATCCTTTGAGTTAGTAGGAATGTCAATTCATATTTTCAAAAGTTAAAAATTTAAGGCATGAATTTACATGACTAACTCATAAACAGCTCCTGACCATAGGATCATCACGAGGATGGTGATCGATCCGGAAGGTTGGTGTACGATCGCTTCCTTAAGGTAGATGTATCTTGAGTCTACAGTATGGAGACACCGAAGTGAGAGTACAGATATTCATTGAGAATGAGAGTACTGAGCGTGACCATCTTGAGCAGTCATAAAGAAGTCTACCTTCTCGTTAATGACTAGCTCGATGCTGCAGTTGTGTGTCTAGTTTTTTTATCTGAGGTGCATCGACAGTTTACCTTGAGTGTGTTATAGTTTGACTACACCATAACTCGATCTCCTAGCCATTCGAAACCCTGAGGTGTATGTTGGCTGTATCATATTTATTGTAGGAACTAGGTCGCACCAAGATGGGATCTATCAACCTCGATAGATGAGAGGAGTAGTCCTATGGTGATCGAAAGATCGAGTCTTTAAGCCCATGGCCATACTAGGGATAGTGAGTAGGTACTAGTCAGATCTGGATAAGAAATATTGGAAGATTACAAAAGTAATTCTTAAATATTTGAGAAATACTAAAGACCAATGGCTTATCTATGGAGACTCTGATCTGAAACTTGTGGGATATATTGATTCTAATTTTTAGTCAGATTGTGATGGGCTACATATTTACCTTGAATGGAGGAGTTGTTTGCTGGAAAAATTCTAAGCAACATATTGTGGTCGATTCTGTATGTGAAGCGAAATACATTGCTGCATCGGATGCTGTAAAAGAGACGGTGTGGTTGCGAAAGTTCATTATCGAGCTGAGAGTTATACCTTCTATTGATGGTCCTATCCTGTTGTATTGTAATAGCTGCAGTGCCATAGCTCAGGTAAAAGAACCTAAGTTGCACCATCGCACTAAACATATTTTGCACCGCTATCACCTAGTGCGAGAGATCGTGAATCGAGTGTTGGGAATAGTGTCTCAAAGCCAATCATCAGCCTATTGACGGTTGTGCTCATTTTTGTATATGTACATGAATTATGAATTAATAAAAATTATTTTGATATTTTTTATCACAAAATATTTCATCTTCTAATGAACTCCTATGCTGTGGTGAACTCCTTAGGACTATTTAGACTCGACAAAGGAGGATTTATCGTTTAGTCCTTAAATTTGTTCATGACCAAATGATATGTTGTTACCAAGGATGATAATGTTTATCAAGCATAGGTCGTTGTGTGCCATATAGGTTGGTTGTCCTCTTAACCAATGAGTGTGGAGATATTGGTATGGCATACAGGTGAGATGTAAGGGTACATCTGCACTGAACGTGACCGACTCCGGAGCTATTTTTGCTATCAAGATTTGCTCTGATGGAATATGGATATAAATATCCCTCCGACCTGAGACCACCATGGTGACTTGCAAGCAATTCACTGCACTTAGGCACTGGACTACCTGAATTTCTAATTCAGTGATGGAAGGCTGCTGGGTGTAGTCAAGTATTTGACTTGTCAGTGCATGTGTCAAGATGGAATTGACCACTCTAGTTTAGGAGCTATGTACAGTCATATTTTAATTTAGCAAAATCTTGGCCAGGGTAGTCCTTGTGAGGAGTCACAGGACTGTTTGAGTTGAACACGATTCGGATGATCTGATCAAGGTTGACAGTTTAACCCTGAGTCATTCTAAACACAAAGATCAAAAGGATGAATTATACAGTAACCATATTCATGTAGGTTCTGAGTGTTGCGATTGCGACTATTCGATCTATCCGAACATCGGGTACCATTGCTAGATGGTCACTTCAATTAGTACAGGAATTGGTTCCTGTGCTACCGGCTTAGGTTCGAACCTACGGGGTCACACACATTAGAGGTTCCTATCTGATCTGATGGCTGATGTAGAATCCTACATGTTTGGGACTCGATGATCGAGAATCAGGATTCTCTGATCACGAGTTCCACACATTATGGGTATCGGGGCAAGAGTCCCACTGGTTGGGACTTTTCGATCAGGGTTACATATCGATGAATTCTGATGCCCGATTGCCCATCGGATTTGGACTCAGTATTTATGAGAGATTTAATTAGTGATTTGATTACTAATTAACTCAATTTGATTGAGTAATTATTTTTAGATCAAGTCCAATTGAATTGGATTCAGTTGGGTTTGACCCGATTAGGTTAAGAGTTGACCTAATCTCAAGATGGTTTGGTCCTTGATTTGATCAGGAGTTGGGTTTAGTCAATTCTTGATTTGATTAAAATTTTATTTAGCCTAATTAAGCTTAATTAAGTTGGGTTTAAATTAGTCTAATTACACCTAACTTATTTGGTTCAATTAGGTTGGTTTAAATAATGAAACCACCTTGACCCAATCTCCATGCACCACCTCACTTCCATTGCACCCATTTGAATTCATGAGAAGGAACTTCTCATGAATTATTTTCTCATGCCAAGCCCTCTCCACACTCCACTTTAATGTACCAAATGAATGGATAAGGATGATTGGTTGGCCATTCAAATTCAAAACAAAGTTTGAATTTGAATGGGCAATCAATCTTTGCACCTTATCCCTTTTTTTACACCCCATTTATTACATGAGAAAAAAATTTCTCATAAAATCACTCCATGTATAATTTAAGCCATGCCTCACGCCTTTAGTGGATAAGGGATGAGTTGGTGTCCATTTGAATTCAAAATTTGATTTAAATTCAAATGTGCAATTACTCATCTTTATCCTTTCTTTTGGATAAGACGTTTGACGTTGTTATAAAAGGAGGAGAAGAGTGAGGCATGCAAGAAGAAGTTTTTTGGAGAAAAATTTTGGGGTATGAGAAGTCTTGTGCATGAAAAAGAAGTCCATATCCTTCTAAGAGAAAAAGAAAAAAAAATAAAAAGTGGGTGCAAGGTTTTCGGTGAGTTTCCTAGAGTTTTAGCCTGGGGTTCGAAAAGTAAAAAAGTGAGCTACGAGTGTCATGAGCCCACAAAATTTTAGGAAGATCTTCAACATCCTCTCAAGCATGTCTGTTGATGATCTGGAGTATCTGAAGAATCGACAGACATCGATCGAAGGAGTTCGATCAGCATCGACCGTCAAAAGGGTTCTACAACGAGCTAGCACTCGTGAGGAGTCGATCAGACTGGAAGCTTCGTGTGAATGATCCGCAGAGGCTAGACATACTGTGTGGCTGTGTCGCAATGATCAGACTCTCCCGACGGTAATCAGATTACGGCGATCTACTACCCGCAAAAAGTATTATGTTCTGAACACATTACAGTAAAGTGTTTACTATTCGAATTTGAATTTCAAATTTAAATGCATGCATGCTATATATCATATTTAGATCCTAGTGTAGGATAAATTTATATTAATTAATTAGATTAATTAATATTTTTCTACTATAAAATCATAATTTTGAAGAAGTTTTAAAATTACCATTTTACCCCTGCACTGAATTTTTTCCACAAATGGTATCAGAGCGGGTTCTTAGATATGATATATATATTTGCATGCATAGATTAAGTTGTAATCTAAAAGTTTAAATTTGAAATTTAAAATTTAAAATTTGAAATTCGAATTTTGAAAGTTGTTTGAAATTTAAAATTCAAAAATTTAAAATTCAAAATTTGAAATTTGAAATTTGAAATTCAAAATTCAAAAATTTGAAATTTAAAATTCAAAAATTTGAAATTCAAAATTTAAAATTTGAAATTTGGTTGAAATTTCAAATTTGAAATTCAAATTTTAAAATTCAAAATTTAAAATTTAAAAATTTAAAATTTGAAATTTGAAATTTGTTTGAAATTTGAAATTCAAAATTTAAAATTTGAAATTTGAAATTTAAATTTTGAAATTGGTATATTTAGATATACTTGATCCAAATAGCAAGTAATCGAATTGGGTTGGTTGCCATAGCCATCCGATCATAGGAGAAAAGTAGGGTTTAAAGGCCCTCTCTTCCCATTCGATGGGGTCTCCTATGGCGGTAGGGGTGCCGCTGCAACTATATCTCATACAGATGAAGCAACGAAAGGATTTAATTGTAAAGGTTTAATTATAAAATTTATCATGAATGTGTTAGATTAGATCTAAAGAAATATTCATGATTTATTTTGATTGAGTTATTTTCTGTTATGTAATTAGTAATAGGATTGCTATTTATGAAATTGCTGATCTATTTGTGTAATGAGTCAAAATATTTGGTGAACAGAAAATAAAACCTTTCAAATTTGAAAATTATTTTCGAAATACCAAACCCTGACCCATCAGCCCAAATACTTAATTAAAAGAATTAAGTGTTGTGTAGTAGGTCTAGAATTGTGAATTAAGACCTAAGATAATTGCATAAACTTGTGGGTCAATGGGTTAGATGGATTAGGTCCATAATTGGGTTAGATCTAAGGTTAGCTTAAAGAAATAGACTAAATTAGAGTAATTGGTCAAATTTAATCAAAAGTTGAATTAGATTAGGTCAAGGATACTCTAGACTCAACTCCAATAGTTGTAGTTGAATGGGTCCATGTCTTTAACTAGACCAAGATGGACTTAATTCATGGCTACGCAGTGGAATCCTATTTACTAAGTTGATCAAATTAAAACTAATCAACCGGTTGGTATCTAAGGTAAGTTTGGTAGTTTGACCAGTGATTTTTAAGCGGGAGCTACTCGTAGTGATTCGATCTCTGACGAGTTAATGGCTTATCCCCACCATTGATCTCACTTACCTGGCCAACCTGGTGAATTAGGTTTTGATTAGATCATTTGGTGATTAGGACTCACCCATGTCATTAGGTAAATCAGTTTGACTGATTTAGGTGCTCCTAATGCCAGCTTTAAGTAAATCCTTTTTAATCTGACTTGCTGAAGTCAGTAGGAGGATTGAAATTGGCTGGATATTTTATTCTCATCTATTCTTTAATAAAATCTTCAAAAAAAAAATTATTGGTCTTAAAAATGATTAAGTTATATTGATAACTAAGTCATAGCCTCCCATTAAGTGAGTGATAATGAGTCCATTAGTTTAATAATCATTGGAGGCCCAAAGGCCTGGTGCTTATTGACTAATAGAATTGTCATTCATAGTATGATAATTTGGTTTGAGTCTTTCTGATGGTGCTTAGGTTGGTTGACCAAAGTCAGGCTTGATCATTTATTGATCCGATTCACCAAATCAAATCATGTTAATGGTTGGACCTAACCAAATTTTTTCAGTGGAGGCCAAAGCCTACTGATTAGGTTTTGGGGCAAAATTAATTACTAGAAGTTGTTTAGAGAAACAACTAGTTATGAACCTACCCATAGATGCACATGGGTTGACCAACTAAAGTTGGGCTCATGTGTAGTCTGTGTGGATTCTAGTACCCACTAAGAAATTAAAGTAATTCCTCAAATTGGAGGTTGAGGCTACCAATTCATAAAAATACTGGGAGAAACTTTAGACTAAAGTCCAAGTCTTTAGTATTAATAATTTATGTACTAATATAGGTCTGATTTTCCTTTATGTAGCTATGGCCACTACCCTGTCGCTCCGGTTATTATTAGATAATGACAAGCTCATGGGACCTAATTTCGATAGCTGGTATCGAAAATTAAAAATCATACTTGAGCATGAGCGGATCCTTTATGTAGTAACGGATCCGGCACCTGAGGAGCCAGCCCTGAACGCTAGAGGGACGGTCCGAGATACTTTCCAGAAGTGGCTCAACGACCGCACCAACGTCCGATGCATAATGCTGACGGCAATGAATGATGAGTTCAGTCGCAGGTTCGAAAACGCCCAGCCACAAGAGATGCTTCAAATGTTGAACGACTTTTTTGGCACGCCTGACGACGTTGAAAGGCACAAAACTAGTTGTGCCATTTTCAATGCTCGGATGAGGGATGGAGCCTCAGTCACTGATCATGTACTGTACATGATCAAAATGATTGAGCGCCTAAGTAAACTGGGTTTTTCCCTGCATGAGCAGCTCGATGAGGATGCGATCCTTAATTCTCTGCCCAAGTCCTTCCTTCCCTTCCTTACTCATTTTTGAATGACAAAGCCTGCAGTGAACTACGATGGCTTGTTGGGGTTGCTACAGAACTTTGAGAAGGATCACCAGCTCCATAAGGAGTCGGTGAATGTTGTGGGAGGGTCTTCTTCTGGTCATCGATCCTTTAAGAAAGGGAAGAAGAACAAGAAGAAGAAGAGTAAGAAGGTGCAGCTGCATGCTGGGACGTCTGCACAGGGTCAGACCAAGAAGTGCAAGCCCAACTAGAGCCAGACGGAGTGCTTTTACAAGAAGCAGGGGCACTGAAAGAGGAACTGTCCTCCATACATTGCCTCACTGGATCCGAACAGGCCAAAGAAGAAGCAAGGTACTTATATGATAACACCTTGCAACTTTTCCATTTGTGATACTACTGCCTGGGTATTAGATATCGGAAGCCCTTATCATATTTGCAATTCGATGCAGGGACTACAGGTCAGTGGGAGATTTGATGAAGGCGAGAGGTTCCTGAATGTTGGAGATGGAAGCAAAGTTCCAGTTCTAGCATTAGGAATCATGAACCTTGTAATCAATTCTTGAAATATAATTCTGAGTGAATGTCACTATTGTCCAAGCTTTTTATTAAATATTATTTCTGTAGGCCTTTTGGCCATGAACGGTTATCAATTTTTAATAAAAGGAAACGTTTGCAATATCATTTTGAATGGTGTTACAATATTTATTGGACAACGTTATAATAAAATTTACTATCTATCACAACCTGTTAATGTGGTTCAAACCTTCGGTAAATGCCTTAGAATAGATAATATGTCAGAAGTCTACCTTTGGCACTGTAGGCTAGGTCATATCTTGAAGGAATAAGAACAGGATAAACAAGTTGGCTCAAGAAAGAATTCTTGAAGTAGGTGATTGTGAATCACTTCCAACCTGTGAGTCCTGTCTTCTTGGTAAAATGACCAAGTCACCTTTTACTAGAAAAGGTGAGCGAGCCAGTGAACTCTTGGGTCTGGTACATTCTGATGTATGTAGACCCATGAGCACAAGTGCAAGAGGTGGATATTTCTACTTCATAACCTTCACAGACGACCTATCGAGATATGGGTATGTCTATTTAATGAAGCATAAGTCGGAGTTGTTTGAAATGTTCAAACTATTCCGAAATGTGATAGAAAAATAAACTGAGAAGTGTATTAAAACTCTTTGATCTGATCGAGGAGGTGAATACCTTTTCAATGAGTTTCTGACATATCTTGGGGAGAATGGGATTCTCTCTCAATGGACTCCTCCTGGAACACCACAGCATAATGGTATATTTGAAAGGAGAAATCGGACCTTGTTAGACATGGTTCGATCTATGATGGGGTTTGCAGGTCTGCCGATCTCCCTCTGGGGATATGCGCTCGAATCGGCTTGTTACCTTCTAAATAGAGTTCCGAGTGAAACGAAAAATTCAATGCAGGGGTAAAATGGTAATTTTAAAACTTTTTCAAAATCATAATTTTACAATGGAAATTACTAATTAATCTAATTAATTAACATGAATTTATCTTACACTAGGATCTAAATATGATATATAGCATGCATTCATTTAAATTTAAAATTCAAATACGAACAGTAAACACTTTATTGTAATGTGTTCAGAACACAATACCTTTGTGCGGGTAGTAGATCATCGTAATTTGATCACCATCGGGAGAGTCTGATCGTCCCGATGTAGTCACACAGTATGTCTGACCTCTGCAGATCGTCCACACGAAGCTCCCAGTCTGATCGACTCCTCATGAGTACTAGCTTGTTGTAGAGCCCTTTTGACGTCGATGCTGATCGAACTCCTTCGATCGATGTCTGTCGATTCTTCGGATGCTCCAGATCATCAACTGACATGCTTGAGAAAATGTTGAAGATCTTCCTAAGATTTTGTGGGCTCACAACACTTGTAGCTCACTTTCTCACTTTCCGAACCCCAGGCTAAAACTCTAGGAAACTCATCGAAAACCTTGCACCCACTTTTCTTTTTTTTCTTTCTTTTTTTCTTGGAAGGATATGGACTTTCTTCTCATGCACAAAAATTCTCACACCCTAGAATTTTTCTCCAAAAATCTTCTTACACGCCCCACTCTTCTCCTCCTTTTATAACAACATCAAACGTCTTATCCAAAAGAAAGGATAAAGATGAGTCATTGCACATTTGAATTCAAATAAAATTTTGAATTCAAATGGACACCAACTCATCCCTTATCCACTAAAGGCATGAGGCATGGCTTAAATTGTGCATGGAGTGATTTCATGAGAAACTTTTTCTCATGTAATAAATGGGGCGTAAAAAAAAGGATAAGGCGCAAAGATTGATTGCCCATTCAAATTCAAACTTTATTTTAAATTTGAATGACCAACCAATCATCCTTATCCATTCATTTGGCACATTAAAGTAAGGCATGGAGAGGGCTTGGCATGAGAAAAAAATTCATGAGAAGTTCCTTCTCATGAATTCAAATGGGTGCAATGGAAGTGAGGTGGCGCATGGAGATTGGGTCAAGGTGGTTTAATTATTTAAACCAACCTAATTGAACCAAATAAGTTAGGTCCAATTAGACTAATTTAAATCCAACTTAATTAGGCTTAATTAGGCTCAATAAAATATTAATCAAATCAGAAATTGACTAAGCCCAACCCCTAATCAAATCAGGGACCAAACCATCTCGATGATTAGGTCAACTCTTAACGTAATCGGGTCAAACCCAACTGAATCCAATTCAATTGGACTTGATCCAAAAATAATTACTCAATCAAATTGAGTTAATTAGCGATCAAATCACTAATTAAACCTCTTATAAATATTGAGTCCAAATTTGATGGGCAATCGGACATCAGAATTCATCGATATGTAACCCTGATCGAAAAGTCCCAACCAGTGGGACTCTTGACCCCGGTACCCATAATGTGTGGAACTCATGATCAGAGAATCCTGATTCTCGATCACTGAGTCCCAAACATGTAGGATTCTACACCAGCCATCAGATCAGATAGGAACCTCTAATGTGTGTGACCCCGTAGGTTCGAACCTAAGTCGGTAGCACAGGAACCAATTCCTGTACTAATCGAAGTGACCATCTAGCAATGGTACCCGATGTTCGGATAGATCGAAGAGTCGCAATCGCAACACTCAGAACCTACATGAATATGGTTACTGTATAATTCATCCTTTTGACCCCCGTGTTTAGGATGACTCAGGATTAAACTGTCAACCCTGATCAGATCATCCGAATCATGCTCAACTCAAATAGTCCTGTGACTCCTCACAAGGACTACCCTAGCCAAGGTTTTGCTAAATTGAAAGATGACTGTACACAGTTCCTAAACTGGAGTGGTCAATATCATCTTGACATACGCACCGACAAGTCAAGTACTTGACTACACCCAACAGCCTTCCGTCACTGAATTAAAAATTCAGGTAGTCCAGTGCCTAAGTGCAGTGAGTTGCTTGCGAGTCACCGTGGCGGTATCAGGTCGGAGGGATATTTATACCCATATTCCATCGGAGCAAATCTTGACAGTAGAAATAGCTCCAGAGTCAGTCACGTTCAGTGCAGATGTACCCTTATATCTCACCTGTATGCCATACTAGTGTCTCCACACTCATTGGTTAAGAGGACAACCAACCTATATGGCACACAATGACCTATGCTTGATAAACATTATCGTCCTTGGTAACAATGTATCATTTGATCGCGAACAGATTTAAGGACTAAACGATAAATCCTCTTTTATCGAGTCTAAATAGTCCTAAGGACTTCACCACAACATAGGAGTTCATTAGAAGATGAAACATTTTGTGATGAAAAATATCAAAATAATTTTTATTAATTCATAATTCATGTACAAATATAAAAAATGAGCACAACCATCAACAGACTGACGATTGGCTTTGGGATACGATCGGTGCAGTATCTAATACCCATTTTCGACTTGTAGTTGTCGAACTCCTTCACTGTAATGGCTTTAGTGAATGGGTCAGTCAGGTTCTCCTTCCCGTCAATCTTTTGAAGATCGATGTCACCTCAATCCATAATTTTTCAGATGAGATGGTAGCGGCGTAGAATATGCTTCATCCACTGGTGTGCCTTTGGTTCCTTCGCCTGAGCAATGGCTCCAGAGCTGTCACAGTAGAGCAGAACTGGACCAACAAGGGAGGGTGCTACTCTGAGCTCGATGATGAATTTCGTCAGCCACACCGCTTCTTTGGCAGCATCTGATGCAGCAACATACTCCACCTCGCAAACTGAATCAACCACTGTGTGCTGCTTGGAACTTTTCCAACAGATAGCCCCACCATTAAGGATAAAAATAAATCCTGATATACTTTTGCTGTCATCGTGATCAGACTGGAAACTAGAGTCTGTAAACCCTATAAGTCTCAAGTTCGATTCATCATAAACAAGCCACTGGTCTTTAGTATTTTTTAAATACTTCAGGATGGTTTTAACAACCTTCCAGTGATTCTCCCCTGGATCAGATTGGTATCTACTCACTACCCCTAGTGAGTATGCCACATCTGGTCGTGTACATATCCTGGCGTACATGATAGATCCCACTACCGAAGTATATGGAATCCTACCCATACGATCTCTCTCTTGAGGTGTTGTTGGACAATCCCTCTTTGAGAGAGAAATTCCATGGCCTATCGAAAGATAGCCTTTCTTGGAATTCTCCATGCTGAACCTCTTCAGCATAGTATCAATATACGTAGACTGAGATAAACCAAGCAACCTTTTAGATCTATCCCTATAGATCCTCATCCCTAGGATGTAGGAAGCTTCTCCCAGATCCTTCATGGAAAACTGTGATGACAGCCAAATCTTTATTTCCTGTAATGCAGGGACATCATTTCCGATTAAGAGAATGTCATCCACATACAATACAAGAAATACTACTACTGGACCATTAGCCCACTTATAAATGCAGGGCTCTTCTCCGTTCTTAATAAAGCCATATGTCTTGATCGTCCTATCAAAACGTATGTTCCAACTCCGGGATGCCTGCTTAAGTCCATAAATGGACCTCTGTAGCCTGCACACCTTAGACTCATCTATGGATGTGAATCCTTCAGGTTGTATCATATACACCTCTTCATCCAGCTCTCTGTTTAGGAAAGCTGTCTTCACATCCATCTGCCAGATTTCATAGTCCAGATGGGCAGCTATCGCAAGCATAATCCGAATGGATTTGAGCATTGCCAAAGGAGAAAATATCTCGTCATAGTCTATACCATAACGTTGACGATATCCCTTGGCAACCAGATGGGCTTTATAGGTTTTCACCTTTCCGTCTGCACCTCTCTTCCTCTTGAAGACCCACTTGCACCCTATGGGTTTTACTCCTTCAGGTGGGTCAACCAATGTCCACACATTGTTGACCTTCATGGACTCCATTTCGGATTTCATGGCCTCCAGCCATTTCTCAGAGTCGGGTCTCTGCATTGCATCCATGTAGGTGATCGGATCCTCATCATTTTCATCAAGTTCGATAGGATCGCCATCCCGGATCAAGAAACCATAGTATCTGTCCGGTTGATGTGGTACTCTACCAGATCGCCTTAAGGGTGCTTGAACAATGGGCTCCGAATCTGATCTAACCAAATCCAGTTCAGGTTCAGCAACTTGTGTCGATTTTTCCACCTGCCGAACTTCATCAAGTTTGATCTTAGAGGCAACAATCCCTTCACCAAGGAACTCCTTTTCCAAAAAGATTGCCTTAAGGTTGACAAATACTTTTTGCTCATCAGCTAGGTAGAAGTAATACCCTTTGATCTCTTTTAGGTATCCTATAAAATTACGCTTGTCAGACCTAGATCCAAGCTTGTCCGTAATTAAACATTTAACATAAGCTGGACACCCCCAAACCCTAAGGTGCGAGAGTACTGGCTTACGTCCTATCCATATCTCATATGGCGTTTTAGTTACAGACTTACTCGAAACTCTATTTAGAAGGTAACAAGCCAATTCGAGCACATATCCCCAGAGGGAGATCGGCAGACTAGCAAACCCCATCATGGATCGAACCATGTCCAACAAGATCCGATTCCTCCTTTCAGATACACCATTATGCTGTGATGTTCCAAGAGGTGTCCACTGAGAGAGAATCCCATTCTCCCCAAGATATGTCAGAAAATCATTGGAAAGGTATTCACCTCCTCGATCAGATCGAAGAGTTTTAATACACTTTTTAGTTTGTTTTTCTATCTCATTTCGGAATAGTTTGAACATTTCAAATGACTCTGATTTATGCTTCATTAAATAGACATACCCATACCTCGATAGGTCATCTATGAAGGTTATGAAGTAGAAATATCCACCTCTTGCACTTGAGCTCATGGGTCCACATACATCAGAATGTACCAAACCCAAGAGTTCACTGGCTCGCTTACCTTTTCCAGTAAAAGGTGATTTGGTTATTTTACCAAGAAGATAGGACTCAAAGGTTGGAAGTGATTCACAATCACCTACTTCAAGAATTCTTTCTTGAGCCAACCTATTTATCCTGTTCTTATTGATATGATCTAGCCTACAGTGTCAAAGGTAGACTTCTGACACATTATCTATTCTAGGGCATTTACCGGAGGTTTGAACCACATTAACAGGTTGTGATAGAAAGTAAATTCCATTATTAAGTTGTCCAACAAATATTGTAACACCATTCAAAATGATATTGCAAACATTTTCTTTTATTAAAAATTGATAACTGTACATGGCCAAAAGGCCTACAAAAATAATATTTAATAAAAAGCTTGGACAATAGTGACATTCACTCAGAATTACATTTTGAACATTGATTACAAGGTTCATGATTCCTAATGCTAGAACTGAAACTTTGTTTCCATCTCCAACATTCAGGAACCTCTCACCTTCATCAAATCTTCTATTGACCTGCAGACCCTGCATCGAATTACAAATATGATGAGGGCTTCCGGTATCCAATACCCAAGCAGTAGTATCACAAATGAAAAAGTTGCAAGGTGTTATCATATAAGTACCTTGCTTCTTCTTTGGCCTGTTCAGATCCTGTGAGGCAATGTATAGAGGACAGTTCCTCTTTCAGTGCCCCTGCTTCTTGCAAAAGAAGCACTCCGCCTGGCTCTGGTCGGGCTTGCGCTTCTTGGTCTGACCCTGTGCAGACATCCCAGCATGCGGTTGCACCTTCTTCTTATTCTTCTTCTTGTTCTTCTTCCCTTTCTTAAAGGGTCGACGACCAGAAGAAGACCCTCCCACAACATTAACTGACTCCTTATGGAGCTGGTGATCCTTCTCAAAGTTTTGCAGCAACCCCAACAAGTCGTGGTAGTTCACTGCAGGTTTTGTCTTTCGAAAATGAGTAAGAAAGAGAAGAAAGGACTTGGGCAGAGAATTAAGGATCGCATCCTTACCGAGCTGCTCGTGCAGGGGAAAACCTAGTTTACTTAGGCACTTAATCATTTCGATCATGTACAGTACATGATTAGTGACTGAGGCTCCATCCCTCATCCGAGCATTGAAAATGGCACAACTAGTTTTGTGCCTTTCAATGTCGTCAGGTGTGCCAAAAGAGTCGTTCAACATTTGAAGCATCTCCTATGGCTGGGCATTCTCGAACCTGTGACTGAACTCATCATTCATTGCTGCCAGCATAATGCACTGAACAGTGGTGCGATCGTTGAGCCACTTCTGATAAGTATCTCGGACCGTTCCTCGAGCGTTCGGGGCTGGCTCCTCAGGTGCAGGATCCGTTACTACATAAAGGATCCATTCATGCTCAAGGATGATTTTTAATTTTCGATACCAGCTATCGAAATTAGGTCCCATGAGCTTGTCATTATCTAATAAGGACCGGAGCGATAGGGTAGTGGTCATAGCTGCATAAAGAAAAACTAGACCTTAATTAGTACATAAATTATAAATACTAAAGACTTGGACTTTAGTCTAAAGTTTCTCCCAGTATTTTTACGAACTGGTAGCCTTAACCTCCAATTCAAGGAATTACTTTAATTTCTTAGTGGGTACTAGAATCTACACAGACTACACACAAGCCCAACTTTGGTTGGTCAACCCATGTGCATCTATGGGTAGGTTCATAACCAGTTGTTTCTCTAAACAACTTCTAGTAATTGATTTTGCCCCAGAACCTAATCTGTAGGCTTTGGCCTCCACTGAAAAGATCTGGTTAGGTCCAACCATTAACATGATTTGATTTGATGAATCGGATCAATAAATGATCAGGCCCGACTTTGGCCGGCCAACCTGATCACCATCAGAAAGACTCAAACCAAATTATCATATTATGAATGATAATTCCATTAGTCAATAAGCACCAGACCTTTGGGCCTCTAATGATTATTAAACTAAGGACTCATTATCACTCACTTAATGGGAGGCTATGACTTAGTTATCAATATAACTTAATCATTTTTAGGACCTAATAATTTTTGAAGATTTTATTAAAGAATAGATGAGAAGATAAATTACTAGCCAATTTCAATCCTCCCACTGACTTCACCAAGTCAGATTAAAAAAGATTTAATTAAGCTAGCATTAGGAGCACCTAAATCAGTCAAACTGATTTACCTAATGACATGGGTGAGCCCTAATCACAAAGTGATCTAATCAAAACCTAATTCACTAGGTTGGCCAGGTAAGTGAGATCAATGGTGGGGATATGCCATTAACTCGTCAGAGATCGAATCACTGCGAGTAGCTCCCGCTTAAAAACCACTGGTTAAACTGCCAAACTTACCTTAGACACCAACCGGTTCATTAGTTTTAATTTGATCAACTTAGTAAATAGGGTTCCACCGCATAGCCATGAATTAAGTCCATCTTGGTCTAGTTAAAGACATGGACCCATTCAACTACAACTATTGGAGTTGAGTCTAGAGTATCCTTGACCTAATCTAATTCAACTTTTGATTAGATTTGACCAATTACTCTAATTTAGTTCATTTCTTTAAGCTAACCTTAGGTCTAACCCAATTATAGACCTAATCCATCTAACCCATTGACCCATAAGTTTATGCAATTGTCTTAGGTCTTAATTCACAATTCTAGACCTACTAGACAACACTTAATTCTTTTAATTAAGTATTTGGGCTGATAGGTCAGGGTTTGGCATTTCGAAAATAATTTTCAAATTTGAAAGGTTTTATTTTTTGTTCACCAAATATGTTGACTCATTTCACAAATAGATCAGTACATTTCATAAATAGCAATACTATTGCTAATTACATAACAGAAAATAACTCAATCAAAATAAATCATGAATATTTTTCTTTAGATCTAATCTAACACATTCATGATAAATTTTATAATTGAACCTTTACAATTAATTTCTTTCACTGCTTCATCTGTATGGGATATAATTGCAGCGGCACCCCTACCGCCATAGGAGACCCTATCGAATGGGAGGAGAGGGCCTTTAAACCCTACTTTTCTCCTATGACCGGATGGCCATGGTAACCAACTCAATTCGATTACTTGCTACTTAGATCAAGTATATCTAAATATACCAATTTTAAAATTTAAATTTCAAATTTTAAATTTTAAATTTTAAATTTTGAATTTCAAATTTCAAACAAATTTTAAATTTCAAATTTCAAATTTTTGAATTTTAAATTTTAAATTTCAAATTTTGAATTTTAAATTTTGAGTTTCAAATTTGAAATTTCAACCAAATTTCAAATTTTAAATTTTGAATTTCAAATTTTCAAATTTTAAATTTCAAATTTCAAATTTCAAATTTCAAATTTTTGAATTTTGAATTTCGAACAACTTTCAAAATTCAAATTTTAAATTTTTAAATTTTAAATTTTAAATTTAAACTTTTAGATTACAACTTAATCTATGCATGCAAATATATATATCATATCTAAGAACCCGCTCTGATAACATTTTGAAGCGAGAAATTCAGTGCAGGGGTAAAATGATAATTTTAAAATTTTTTAAAATTACTATTTTATAGTAAAAATTATTAATTAATCTAATTAATTAATATAAATTTATCCTATACTAGGATCTAAATATGATAAATAGCATGCATTCATTTAAATTTGAAATTCAAATGCGAACAGTAAACACTTTACTGTAATATGTTCAGAACACAATACCTTTGTGCGGGTAGTAGATCGCCGCAATCTGATCACCGTTGAAAGAGTCTGATCATCGCGATGCAGCCACACAGAGTGTCTGACCTCTGCGGATCATCCACACGAAGCTCCCGATCTGATCGACTCCTCACGAGTACTAGCTCGTTGTAGAGCCTTTTTGACGGTCGATACTGATCGAACTCCTTCGATTGATGTCTGTCGATTCTTTAGATGCTCTAGATCATCAACAAACATGCTTGAGAGGATGTTGAAGATCTTCCTGAGATTTTGTGAGCTCACGATACTCGTAGCTCACTTTCTCACTTCCCGAACCCCAAGCTAAAACTCTAGGGAACTCACCGAAAACCTTGCACCCACTTTTCTTTCTTTTCTTTCTTTTTCTCTTGGAAGGATATGCACTTCCTTCTCTTGCACAAGACTTCTCATGCTCCAAAATTTTTCTCCAAAAATCTTCTTCTTAGACGCCCCACTCTTCTCCTCCTTTTATAACAACATCAAACGTCTTATCCAAAAGAAAGGATAAAGATAAGTAATTGCACATTTGAATTCAAATCAAATTTTGAATTCAAATGGACACCAACTCATCCCTTATCCACTAAAGGCATGAGGCATGGCTTAAATTGTGCATGGAGTGATTTCATGAGAAACTTTTTCTCATGTAATAAATGGGGCGCAAAAAAAGGGATAAAGCGCAAAGATTGATTGCCCATTCAAATTCAAACTTTATTTTGAATTTGAATGACCAACCAATCATCCTTATCCATTCATTTGGCACATTAAAGTGGGGTGTGGAGAGGGCTTGGCATGAGAAAAAAATTCATGAGAAGTTCCTTCTCATGAATTCAAATGGGTGAATGGAAGTGAGGTGGCGCATGGAGATTGGGTCAAGGTGGTTTAATTATTTAAACCAACCTAATTGAACCAAATAAGTTAGGTCCAATTAGACTAATTTAATTCTAACTTAATTAAGCTTAATTAGGCTCAATAAAATCCTAATCAAATCAAGAATTGACTAAGCCTAACCCCTGATCAAATCAGGGACCAAACCATCTCGACGATTAGGTCAACTCTTAACGTAATCGGGTCAAACCCAACTGAATCCAATTCAATTAGACTTGATCCAAAAATAATTACTCAATCAAATTGAGTTAATTAGTGATCAAATCACTAATTAAATCTCTCATAAATATTGAGTCCAAATTTGATGGGCAATCGGGCATCAGAATTCATCGATATGTAACCCTGATCGAAAAGTCCCAACCAGTGGGACTCTTGACCCCGGTACCCATAATGTGTGGAACTCGTGATCAGAGAATCTTGATTCTTAATCACTGAGTTTCAAATATGTAGGATTCTATACCAACCATCAGATCAGATAGGAACCTCTAATGTGTGTGACCCCACAGGTTCGAACCTAAGCCGGTAGCACAGGAATCAATTCCTGTACTAATTGAAGTGACCATTTAGCAATGGTTCCCGATGTTCGGATAGGTCGAAGAGTCGCAATCACAACACTCAGAACCTACATGAATATGATTACTGTATAATTCATCCTTTTGACCTCTGTGTTTAGGATGACTCAGGGTTAAACTGTCAACCCTGATCAGATCATCCGAATCGTGCTCAACTCAAACAGTCCTGTGACTCCTCAAAAGGACTACCCTGGTCAAGGTTTTACTAAATTGAAACATAACTGTACACAGCTCCTAAACTAGAGTGGTCAATCCCATCTTGACACATGCATCGATAAGTCAAGTACTTGACTACACCCAGCAGCCTTCCATCACTGAATTAAAAATTCAGGTAGTCCAGTGCCTAAGTACAGTGAGTTGCTTGCAAGTCATCGTGGCGGTCTCAGGTCGGAGGGATATTTATATCCATATTCCATCGGAGCAAATCTTGACAGCAGAAATAGCTCCAGAGTCGGTCACGTTCAGTGTAGATGTACCCTTACATCTCACCTGTATGCTATACCAGTATCTCTACACTCATTGGTTAAGGGGATAACCAACCTATATGGTACACAACGATCTATGCTTGATAAATGTTGTCATCCTTAGTAACAACGTATCATTTGGTCGCGAACAGATTTAAGGATTAAATGATAAATCCTCCTTTGTCGAGTCTAAATAGTCCTAAGAACTTCACCACAACATAGGAGTTCATTAGAAGATAAAATATTTTGTGATGAAAAATACCAAAATAATTTTTATTAATTCATAATTCATGTACAAATATAAAAAATGAGCATAATCATCAACAGGCTGACGATTGGCTTTGGGATACTATTCCCAACACCGAGTAAGTCTGTAACCAAAATGCCATATGAGATATGGATAGGACATAAGCCAGTACTCTCGCACCTTAGAGTTTGGGGGTATCCTCCTTATGTTAAACAATTAATTATGGACAAGCTAGGACCTAGGTCTGACAAGTGTAATTTTATAGGATACACAAAAGAGACCAAAGGGTATTATTTCTACCTGACTGATGAGCAAAAGGTGTTTGTCAGCCTTAAGGCAATCTTTTTGGAAAAAGAGTTTCTTGGTGAAGGGACTGTTGCTTCTAAGGTTGAACTTGACGAAGTTCAACAGGTGAAAAAATCGACATAAGTTGCTGAACCTGAATCATATTTGATTAGATCAGATCCGGAGCCCATTGTTCAAGCACCCTTAAGGCGATTTGGTAGAGTACCACGTCAACTGGACAGATACTATGGTTTCTTGGTCCGGGACGACGATCCTATCAAACTTAATGAAAATGATGAGGATCCGATCACCTACATGGATGCAATGCAAAGACCTGACTCTGAGAAATGGCTAGAGGCCATGAAATCTGAAATAGAGTCCATGAAGGTCAATGATGTGTAGACATTGGTTGACCCACCCGAAGGAGTAAAACCCATAGGGTGTAAGTGGGTCTTCAAGAGGAAGAGGGGCGCAGATGGAAAGGTGGAAACCTATAAAGCCTGTCTGGTTGCCAAGGGATATCGTCAACGTTATGGTATAGACTATGATGAGATACTTTCTCCTGTGGTAATGCTCAAATCCATTCGGATTATTCTTGCGATAGCTGCCCATCTAGATTATGAAATCTGGCAGATGGATGTGAAGACAGCTTTCCTAAATGGAGAGCTGGATGAAGAGATGTATATGATACAACCTGAAGGATTCACATCCACTGATGAGTCTACGGTGTGTAGACTACAGAGGTCCATTTATGGACTTAAGCAGGCATCCCGGAGTTGGAACATACGTTTGGATAGGATGATCAAGACGTATGGCTTCGTTAAGAATGGAGAATAGCCCTGCATTTATAAGTGGGCTAATAGTCCAGTAGTGGTATTTCTTGTATTGTATGTGGATGATATTCTCTTAATCAAGAATGATGTCCCTGCATTACAGGGAATAAAAATTTGGTTGTCGTCACAGTTCTCCATGAACGATTTGGAAGAAGCTTCCTACATCCTAGGGATGAGGATCTATAGGGATAGATCTAAAAGATTGCTTGGTTTATCCCAGTCTACGTACATAGATACTATGCTGAAGAGGTTCAGCATGGAGAATTCCAAGAAAGGCTATCTACCAATAGGCCATGGAATTTCTCTCTCGAAGAGGGATTGTCCGACAACACCTCAAGAGAGAGAGCATATGGGTAGGATTTTATATGCTTCAGCAGTGGGATCTATCATATACGCCATGACATGTACACGACCAGATGTGGCATACTCACTAGGGGTAGTGAGTAGATACCAATCTGATCCAGGGGAGAATCACTAGAAGGTTGTTAAAACCATCCTGAAGTATTTAAGAAATACTAAGGACCAGTGGCTTGTTTATGGTGAATCAGACTTGAGACTTATAGGATTTACAGACTCTAATTTCCAGTCTGATCATGATGACAGCAAAAGTATGTCGGAATTTATTTTTACCCTTAATGGTGGGGCTATCTGCTCGAAAAGTTCCAAGCAGCACACAGTGATTGATTCAGTTTGTGAGGTGGAGTATGTCGCTGCATCAGATGCTGCCAAAAAAATGGTGTGGCTGAGGAAATTCATCATCGAGCTCGGAGTAGCACCCTCCCTTGTTGGTCCAGTTCTGCTCTACTGTGACAGCTCTGGAGCCATTGCTCAGGTGAAGGAACCAAAGGCACACTAGCGGACGAAGCATATTCTGCACTGCTACCATCTCATCCGAGAAATTATGGATCGAGATAACATCGATCTTTAGAAGATCGATGGAAAGGAGAACCTGGCCGATCCATTCACTAAAGCCTTTGCAGTGAAGGAGTTCGACGACTATAAGTCGAAGATGGGTATTAGATACTGCACCGATTGGCTTTAAGCCAACTGAGAGATTGTTGGGAATAGTGTCTCAAAGCCAATCATCAGCCTATTGACGGTTGTGCTCATTTTTGTATATGTACATGAATTATGAATTAATAAAAATTATTTTGATATTTTTCATCACAAAATATTTCATCTTCTAATGAACTCCTATGCTATGGTGAAGTCTTTAGGACTATTTAGACTCGACAAAGGAGGATTAATCATTTAGTCCTTAAATTTATTCGCAATCAAATGATACGTTGTTACCAAGGACGACAACATTTATCAAGCATAGGTCGTTGTGTGCCATATAGGTTGGTTGTCCTCTTAACCAATGAGTGTGGAGATGCTGGTATGGCATACAGATGAGATATAAGGGTACATCTGCACTGAATGTGACTGACTCTGGAGCTATTTCTGCTGTCAAAATTTGCTCCGATGGAATATGGGTATAAATGTCCCTCCGATCTGAGACCACCACGGTGACTTGCAAGCAACTCACTGCACTTAGGCACTGGACTACCTGAATTTCTAATTCAGTGACAGAAGGCTGCTGGGTGTAGTCAAGTACTTGACTTGTCGGTGCGTGTGTCAAGATGGGATTGACCACTCCAGTTTAGAAGCTATGCACAGTCGTGTTTCAATTTAGCAAAACCTTAGCCAGGGTAGTCCTTGTGAGGAGTCACAGGACTGTTTGAGTTGAGCACGATTCGGATGATCTGATCAGGGTTGACAGTTTAACCCTGAGTCATCCTAAACATAGGGGTTAAAAGGATGAATTATATAGTAACCATATTCATGTAGGTTCTGAGTGTTGTGATTGCAACTATTCGATCTATCCAGATGTCAGGTACTATTGCTAGATGGTCACTTCGATTAGTACAGAAATTGGTTACTGTGCTATCAGCTTAGGTTCGAACCTACGAGGTCACACACATTAGAGGTTCCTATCTGATCTGATGGCTAATATAGAATCCTACATGTTTGAGACTCAGTGATCGAGAATCAGGATTCTCTGATCATGAGTTCCACACATTATGGGTACCGGGGTCAAGAGTCCCACTGGTTGGGACTTTTCGATCAGGGTTACATATCGATAAATTCTGATGCCCGATTGCCCATCAAATTTGGATTCAGTATTTATGAGAGGTTTAATTAGTGATTTGATCACTAATTAACTCAATTTGATTAAGTAATTATTTTTGGATCAAGTCCAATTGAATTGGATTCAGTTGGGTTTGACCCGATTAAGTTAAGAGTTGACCTAATCGTCAAGATGGTTTGGTCTCTGATTTGATCAGGGGTTGGACTTAGTCAATTTTTGATTTGATTAGGATTTTATTAAGCCTAATTAAGTCTAATTAAGTTGGGTTTAAATTAGTCTAATTGGACCTAACTTATTTGGTTCAATTAGATTGGTTTAAATAATGAAACCACCTTGACCCAATCTCCATGCGCCACCTCACTTCCATTGCACCCATTTGAATTCATGAGAAGGAACTTCTCATGAATTATTTCCTCATGCCAAGCCCTCTCCATGCCCCACTTTAATGTGCCAAATGAATGGATAAAGATGATTGGTTGGCCATTCAAATTCAAAATAAAGTTTGAATTTGAATGGGCAATCAATCTTTGTACCTTATCCCTTTTTTTACGCCCCATTTATTACATGAGAAAAAGGTTTCTCATGAAATCACTCCATGCACAATTTAAGCCATGTCTCATGCCTTTAGTGGATAAGGGATGTGTTGGTGTCCATTTGAATTCAAAATTTGATTTAAATTCAAATGTGCAATTACTCATCTTTATCATTTCTTTTGGATAAGACGTTTGACGTTGTTATAAAAGGAGGAGAAGAGTGGGGCATGCAAGAAGAAGTTTTTTTGGAGAAAAATTTTGGGGCGTGAGAAGTCTTGTGCATGAAAAGGAAGTTCATATCCTTCCAAGAGAAAAAGAAAGAAAAGTGGGTGCAAGGTTTTTGGTGAGTTTCCTAGAGTTTTAGCCTGGGGTTCGGAAAGTGAGAAAGTGAGCTACGAGTGTCGTGAGCCCACAAAATCTCAGAAAGATCTTCGACATCCTCTCAAGCATGTCTGTTGATGATCCGAAGCATCCAAAGAATCGACAGACATCGATCGAAGGAGTTCGATCAGCATCGACCGTCAAAAGGGCTCTACAACAAGCTAGCACTCGTGAGGAGTCGATCAGACCGAAAGCTTCGTGTGGATGATCCACAGAGATTAGACATACTGTGTGGCTGCATCACGATGATCAGACTCTCCCGACGGTGATCAAATTGTGGTGATCTACTACCCGTACAAAGATATTATGTTCTGAACACATTACAGTAAAGTGTTTACTGTTCGAATTTAAATTTCAAATTTAAATGCATACATGCTATATATCATATTTAGATCCTAGTGTAGGATAAATTTATATTAATTAATTAGATTAATTTATATTTTTTCACTGTAAATTTATAATTTTGAAAAAGTTTTAAAATTACCATTTTACCCCTGCACTGAATTTTTCCCACATCGAGGTGACGTCGAGCTTCAGAAGATCGACGGTAAAAAGAACCTAGCCGACCCCTTCACTAAAGCTCTCAGGATCAAAGAGTTCGATGACTTCAAATGGAAGATGGGTATAAGATACTGCCCTAATTGGCTTTAGTTTAAGTGGGAGTTATTGGGAATTGTGTCCTAAAACTAATCGTGTGATGATTGAGTTTATCCTTGTATATGAATTATTGATTATTGAATAATAGTTATTTTGATATTTTTCATCACAAAGTGACATCTTCCTTGAACTCTTGTACTGTGATAAAGTCCCTAGAACTATGGTAGTGTTTGATAAAGAAAAGATTTATCGTATAGTTCTTAAACAAGTTCGCGACCAAATGATAAGTCATTACGAGATGATGACATTTATCGAGTGAAAATTGTTGTGTGTCATATGGATTGGTTATCCTCTTATCCAAAGAGTGTGGTGACACTGGTATGACATACAGGTGAGATGTAGGGGTACATCATCACTGAATAAGTGACTCACCTGCTGAGCGTTCTGCTATCAAAAGTTACTCACGAAACACATGGATATAAATATCCTTTAGACCTGAGATCACCATAGTGACTTGCAAGCAACTCACTCTGCTTTGGTGCCGAACAACCTAGATTTTTAATACAATGATGGAAGGCTATTAGGTACAGTCAAGGATTTGCGAAGTTTGTGTGTGGGTCAAGATGGAATTGACCCCTTTGGATTATTAAAGTTGATGTATCACTGTATTTTAATTTAGTAAAGCCTTGATCAAGGTAATTTATATGATGGATTTGAAAGATTAAAATACAATGTGGATGAAACAATCTCGATTGACAATTAACTTGAGACCATCCTAGAGCATCCAGGGTCAAAAGGATGAATTATGCGATAACCATGAGTATGAATTTTAGAATATTCTTTTGCAATAATTTGACCTATTTGGATGTCAAAAACTATTGCTAGATGGTATCTTGATTAGTGTAGAAATTGGTTCCTATGCTACCGACTTAGTGTTTGAACTTATGGAGTCACACACACAAGTCAGACAAAGTATGAAGAAATTGACCTATGTTTATATGTCCAATCTGAAAGTACTTTATTTGATTGAACATATAAGCTAACTTGATTGAGAATTGAGTTATGGGTCAAACGAGATTGAAGAGTTGACTATGTCTAGCTAGCACTACACCTGAGGTTCAGGTTCAATCCCGGAGATGAAAATTTTCTATCTATGATCCATGGAACATATGAAAGATTGGATTTAAGTACTAATTAATTTCAGATTAGATCTAAATTAATTAGACTTAAATAGTTCTAAAATCCAAGTTAGACTTGGTACAAAAGTTCTGAAGGATTTAAAATTGACAGCCTTTCAAAATTATTTCAAACTGGCTTCGAATCAGACTCGAATCGGACCTATTTTGGATGATATATGAGTATTCCTACTTGCACTGGGAATACTCACTCATGAAGTATGACCAAAAATTAGTTTGGTGCTTATTTGGGGCATCCTAAGTAGGTGTGAGAGTAAGTGCAAAGTGGATGTCATAAGCGATGGCAATTATATCTCATGTAGGAGTCCTTTCATGAGTATTGGATCAATTCAAATCAGATTTGAATAAAGAGTCTTCCTCTCATTGGATCATGAGAATCATCTATAAATAGAGAGGGTCTCTACCTATGGATGAAAGAAAAGGATAGAATAACAAATAAATCAAATTGAGAGAAGAGAAAAAGAGAGAGAGACAGGTGTGTGAAGAGAGAGGTCCTTCATCTTCTACATCTCTCTCTTTGTTGCCGTCTCCTCTCCTTGGGTGTTGATCCTTCTTGGATATCCTACCTATTGTGATCCAGGTGGTGTGCTCAAGGCCCAGAGGACCAAGGCTAAGGCCAAGGTCCATCATTCATGAGGGCTTCATGGAGGCTCTAGGGCTAGTTGGGCCCTAGGTTGAAAGGCTGTGGGCCTTTCGGGTTCTTGAGGTCTAGGTTATGTGGGCCTTAAGGGACCAACTCTTTATGGGCCAGGTTTGGGTCCAGGATAGGTGAGATTAGGTCGAGTCATGGGTGTACATGGGCTTGGGTTAACCTAATCTCCCATAGAGTTGGTCAAGGGAGTTTTGGGTTTGGGTCACTTGACCCTGTGTTTATATATACATGTACTGTGTATAGGTTTGATCAAGCCAAGAAAATATAGAACCCTTTCTCTCAAGTCTTTCTCTCTCTTCTCCCTCTCTCTCCAGCCATTCTCCACACCCCAGGAGTAAGAAACCCTAGGGTTTCTTGCCACCAGATCCATAAAAGGAAAGAAAAGCAAGGAGGTGCTAGCCCCTTCCCCCTTGCAGCCGCCGACTCTCTCTCTTCTCCCTCTCTTTCAGCCATCCAAGCATCAGGTTCAGGACTTGGAATCTCTTGAGAAGAGGTTGATACAAGTCTCTCTTAGATCTGGAGTTGATCTGAGGTCGTTTGAGGCACGGGTGAGATCTCCATCAAAAGATCTACAGGAAAGGCTGCAGCAGGACTGATCTGCAAGGTCTGTCTCCATCTATCTTCTTCCCTATCTAGAATATCCTGATTTAAGTTCTATAAATTGAAAGACCTCAATCCAGGTCTGATATAGTTGAGTACTAGATCTTGGATTTTTTAGAGGTAATTTCAGAGGCATTCTTTATCTGGAACAAAAGGCTGATGAAGAAGACAGCAACCAGGCTGATTTCGTAAAGGGCCTTCAATCGAGTCCAGAAGTCTCCAGATCTGTTTGCTGCTAATTTTGCTGCACCCAAGGTCCATGGGAGGAGCCAAAATCATGCTCCAATAGTTGGTATCAGAGCCACAGTGGTGAGAAAGTGGTTCCAAGCACGAGAAGTTGAAGATCCCAAGTGCTGAAAATTTTCAGCAAGGTACCATCAAGGTATTTTCTACACTTCTTAATTTTATATTGCTTGTTTGGCTTGGATCCAGTCATGGGCTGCAATATGAAGGTTGAATTCAAGAAGTTTGATGGCAAGAGAAATTTTTTCATGTAAAAAATCTGGGTGGAGGATCTTCTGGTGCAAGCAGATCTAGATCAGGCTTTGGATGAGAAGCCTGAGGGAATGACAGATAGACAGTGGGCATCGTTGGAGAAGAAAGCATGCTCGGTGATCAGAGGATGTTTGGCGGATGCGGTGTTGTATTTGATGCTAGAAGAAAAGACCCCGAAGGGCCTTTGGTCGAAGTTGCACACCATGTATATGGGAAAGAATATGTGCAACAAGCTGATGCTGAAGAAGAGGTTGTACAGTCTTCGGATGCAGAAGAGATCTGATGTGATTGGCCACATTCAGAGGTTTGACCAGTTGTGCATGGAGTTGATGAATATCGGGGTGAAGCTGGATGAGGAGGACAAGTCTCTGTTGCTTTTGTGTTCGCTCCCAGGATCATATGACTCTTTGGTGACTACACTGCTCTACGGCGAGGAGACTCTGGAATATGAGGACATGGTCTCGGTCTGAGGTCTAATGAGCAAAGAAAAAAGTTGACCAGAGATCAGGCTCCCCAGGAGGGTTTGGCAGTAGGGGAGAGGACAGGTAGAGGCAGAGGCAGAAGCAAGTCCAGGGGGCGGTCCAAGTCCAGGAAGGAAAAGAAAGAGATGAAATGCTTCAAGTGCAACGAGTTCGAGCACTTCAAGCGAGAATGTCCACTATGGAAGAGCAAGAAGGGAGAAAGAAGTGGCTCAGAATCAGTGAGTGCAGTTGCTGGGTAGCAGGTGGAGGATGATCTACTTGTTGTATCAGATGGTCACAGGCATTATACAGAGGAGTGGACACTAGACTCTGCGTGCTCACATCACTACACACCACACAGGTCTTGGTTTGCGACATACACCAAGATAGATGAGGGATCAGTGACTCTAGACGACAATCATCCTTGCAAGGTGGCTGGGATAGGGATAGTCAGAGTGAGGATGTTTGATGGGATTGTGAGGACATTGACAAATGTAAAGCACATCCCGGAGCTGGAAAAGAATCTGGTGTCACTAGGCTACTTGGAGTGCAGTGGATATAGCTTCAGTAGTAGGGCTAGAAGTGAAGTACTGAACATCTTCAATGGAGCTATGGTAGTGATGAGAGGTAGGAGGTTGGACAATAACCTCTATCGCATGGAGGGATCTGTGGTGACCGGAGAGTCTGATGCAGCAGCTGCAGCACAGGACCAGCAGGGGGCTTACAGGATGTGGCACTACCGCCTAGGCCACATGGGTGACAAGGGGTTGAGGGAGTTGAGCAGGAGAGGACTCATCTCTAATCTGGAGGATGGTGCTACAGGGGAGATCTGTGAGCCTTGCCAGATGGAAAAGCAGAGGAGAGTTCAGTTCAACATTAGTACAGCCCGCAGTGCAGCCCCTCTGGAGTTAGTACACACGGATGTGTGGGGACCAGCCCCAATTTTAGCTAGGAATGGGGCCAGATACTTCATGACCCTGATTGATGATTTCTCAAGGAAACTCTGGATTTACTTCATGAGAGAAAAGTCAGAGGTCTTCACCAAGTTCAAGATCTGGAGAGCTGAGGTGGAGAAGGAGCAGGGGAGGAGTGTGAAGTGTCTGAGGTCAGACAATGGCGGGGAGTACACCAGCAGAGATTTCAAGACTACTGTGAGGAGTGTGGGATCAGGAGACACTTCTCATTAAGGGGACTCCACAGCAGAATGGGGTGGCCGAGAGGATGAACAGAATACTTCTGGAAAAGGCACGATGCATGAGGCTGCAGGCAAGGCTTCCAAAGGAGTTCTGGGTTGACACAGTAGACGTAGCGGGTTACTTGGTCAATCGGTCACCTCACACCAGGTTAGATGGTAGGCTTCCAGAGGAGGTGTGGTCTGGGAGGACAGTTGGGCTGGGCCATCTACGAGTATTTGGGTGCATGGCCTATGTGCACATTGGAGCTGGTGAGCGGAGCAAGCTAGATGCCAGATCACGCAAGATGGTGTTTCTAGGCTATCCACAAGGATTCAAGGGATACAGACTATGGGATCTCTTGGAAAAGAAGGTGATCATTAGTCGGGATGTGACTTTTGATGAGGAGTCAGTCCTACGGAGGCGAGCAGGCATGGAGGAGCAGCAGGAGAAGGAGGAGGTCCAGCAAGGCGCTGCTGGACAGCTAACCTCTTTGATTTTGCCTCTTGCAGGTACTACTGGAGGACATGACATTCAGGTGGAGCACCTACCTAAGGTGTCTTCACAGGTGGAGAGGACTCGGATGGATGATCGAGGTGGAGAGGTCCAGTAGGAGCGAGCGGACCGAGGACTGATATCGGTGTTGCCCTACACAAGCCCAAGAGGACCATCAGGCAATCAAACCGATATGGCTTCGAGGAGACACTGTCATATGCCCTGGTGACAGTGAATGGAGACCCATATACATATCAGGAGGCTATTGAGAGCCAGGACAGAGAGCGGTGGGTCCAGGCGATGTCTGAGGAGATGCAGTCTCTTCACATGAACCAGATGTGGTGATTGGTGCAGTTGCCATAGGGGAAGAGGCCCATTGGCTGCAAATGGGTCTACAGTCACAAGGAAGGGCCTTCAGAGCAGGGAGGTATCAGATTCAAGACGAGGTTAGTGGCTAAGGGATACTCCCAGAAGGAAGGCATCGACTTCAGCGAGGTCTTCTCTCCCGTTGTTAGACATACTTCTATCAGAGTGTTACTGAGCATTGTAGCAGCTCAGGATTTACAGCTGGAGCAGATGGATGTCAAGACGGCGTTCCTCCATGGGCATTTGGAGGAGAGGATTTACATGGAGCAGCCACCCAGTTTCAAGGATCCAGGATCAGAGGGAAAGGATTGTTTGTTGCAGAAGTCACTGTACGAGCTGAAGCAGTCACCGAGGCAATGGTACAAGTGGTTTGACTCCTATCTGTGCAGCATTGGACTTTCCAGGTGTGAGTTTGATCCCTGTGTTTATGTTCAGTCTCTTGAGGATGGTTCTAGGTTGTTCCTACTCTTGTATGTGGATGACATGCTTATAGCATGCAAGAGTAGGAAGGTTGTGCAGGATCTGAAGGCATCCTTATCTCGGGAGTTTGAGATGAAGGATTTGGGCCCTACAAGAAAGATCCTAGGCATGGAGATTTTCAGAGGCCGAGCCAGGAGGGTGCTGCATCTATCTCAGGGAGGCTACATACAGAAGGTCTTAGAGAGGTTTAGGATGAAGGGAGCAAAGCCGGCGAAGCTGCCACTTACCGGTCACTTCAAACTCTCGAAGACCATGGTGCCACAGACTGAGGTGGAGGCTCAGGAGATGGAGAAGGTTCCTTATGCTTCAGGAGTTGGGAGCTTGATGTATGCGATGGTCTGTTGTAGGCCAGACATCGCTCATGCAGTGAGTCAGGTTAGCAGGTTCATGGCGCAGCCTGGCAGGGAGCACTGGAGAGCTCTGAAGTGGATATTCAGATACCTGACGGGTTTAGTTGGAGTTGGCATCTACTACGGACAGCGAGGAGGTGCAGTGGGATACTCTGACATGTCCAGAGAGGCTCAGGGGCTGATTGGCAGTTATGTAGATGCAGACTTTAGTGGAGATGTGGATACCTGGAGGTCTACAACAGGCTTCATCTTTAGCCTGTATGGAGGTCCTATTTCTTGGAGATCGAGTCTGCAGCCTATCACGGCCCTATCCACTACAGAAGCAGAGTATATCAGGCTAACAAAAGTAGCTAAGGAGGCACTTTGGCTGAAGGGTTTGTTGACGGAGATGGGCCTTACTCAGGAGGCTATTAGAGTGCACTGTGACAGCCAAAGTGCACTTCTATTAGCACAAAACTCAGTCTATCATGCAAGGACAAAGCACATCGACATTTGGTATCATCGGATCAGGTAGCTTGTGGAGGATGGCGAGGTGGAGCTGATAAAGGTACACACCAAGGAGAACCCAACTGATGCGCTTACGAAGGTACTTCTATGGGACAGCTTTCAGAGATGTGTTGAGCTGATTCGACTGATGGATAGAGTGGAGCTGGTTGAGGCCTTGGGACACCAAGGTAGAGATTGTTGTGATCTAGGTGGTGTCCCCAAGACCCAGGGGACCAAGGCTAAGGCCAAGGTCTATCATTCATGAGGGCTTCATGGAGGCTCTAGGGCTAGTTGGGCCCTAGGTTGAAAGGCTGTGGGCCTTTCAGGTTTTTGAGGTCTAGGTTATGTGGGCCTTAAGGGACCAACTCTTTATGGGCCAAGTCTGGGCCCAGGATAGGTTAGATTAGGTTGAGTCATGGGTGTACATGGGCTTGGGTTAACCTAATCTCCCATAGAGTTGGTCAAGGGAGTTTTGGGTTTGGGTCACTTGACCCTGTGTTTATATATACATATACTGTGTATAGGTTTGATCAAGCCAAAAAAATATAAAACTCTTTCTCTCAAGTCTCTCTCTCTCTTCTCCTTCTCTCTCCAGCCATTCTTCACCCCCCAGGAGCAAGAAACCCTAGGGTTTCTTGCTGCCAGATCCATAAAAGGAAAGAAAAGCAAGGAGGTGCTAGCCCCTTCCCCCTTGCAGTGACCGACTCTCTCTCTTCTCCCTCTCTTGAAGCCACCCAAGAATCAGGTCCAAGACCTAGAATCTCTTGAGAAGAGGTTGATACAAGTCCCTCTCAGATCTGGAGTTGATCTGAGGTCGTTTGAGGCGTGGGTGAGATCTCCATCAAAAGATCTACAGGAAAGGCTGCAGCAGGACAGATTTGCAAGGTCTGTCTCCATCTACCTTTTTTCCTATCTAGAATGCCCTGATTTGAGATCTATGAATTGAAAGACCTCGATCCAGATCTGATCTAGTTGGGTATGAGATCTTAGATTTTTTAGAGATGATTTCAGAGGCATTCTTCATCTGGAACAAAAGGCTGACGAAGAAGACAGCAACCAGGCTGATTTCATAAAGGGCCTTCAATCGAGTCTAGAAGTCTCCAGATCTATTCGTTGCTGGTTCTGCTGCACCCAAGGTCCATGGGAGGAGCTGGGATCATGCTCCAACACTATCTACTAGTGTGAGGTGTCACATCATCACATCTCATCCCTCGATTGATTGTGTATGTGAAGCCAATGGGAATTGAGTTCATCCTACTTTTCTGCAGCATCTGACGTGCATGCGAAGTAGAGGATCTGCATATCCAGGCCTCCGTGAAGGTTTATATTAGAAAATTTGAGATTTGATCCCTGATTCCACTGTGATTCAGATAAGAATTTGATCCATTAAACAAGTAGAACATTAGAAAAAATTTTTAGATGCAACCTGGGCATTCTGGAGAAAAACTATTTCCTTCCCTTCACATGGTTCTCACTGAAGAGCAGAGGAACTATCCTATGTACCTAGAGACCCTAAAGAAATATAAAAGGGATACACCTTCAGAAGGTATGTCAAATATACTCATAATTAAAACTAATCTTATGGTTTCTTCACTTCTAGTTGAGTCATAGGCTCTGGTTGTAGTGCACACTTGTGCACTTCTATACAGGATCTTGAGGGAAGTAGAAGACTTAGAGAAGGTGAGATGATCCTTCCAGATTAACAATGGGGCAAGAGTTGTTGCTGTAACCATGATCACCCATCCTTTGTGATTACCGTTTGGGTTTAGTTCGAAGGGACTGTTACAGTGTGCCTACTGCTAACAGAAATTTAATTTCTATTTCATGCACAGGTTAGTTGTAAAGGCTACTATATCATTTTTTTTGGAAATAAAATGGTTGGGCATGGCTCTATGATTAACAATCTCTATGTTGCCTAGAAAGATAGCAACCCAAAAGAGAGGGTGAATTTGGTAGTTTAAAAATTTTAACTAAATCAAAATCTAAACAATGATGTACTTTAATTTAAGCTATCTTAAGTGATTATGGGATGTATGCAATTATATTGCAGTGAAATTGAAATAATAAAAGCAAATAAGAATGTAAAGTAAGAATTAAAAGCAAGTAAGGCAAGTATGAAAGAGCAAAATATAAACACATAAAAATTTATAGTAATTCAGTGCAGCCCCGTGCCTACCTCCACTCCCCAAGCTCTCCTTGAGAATTTCACTATAATCCTCTTGATTATAGCATGCTTGTTTTACATAAGCTCACAAACAAATTTAGTTGGTTTTTCTAGGATCATCAAGCAAAATCTTATACAATTATTTTCACAGGATAACAATTAAACCCAGTTGGTTTTGTAGGCTCACCAACCAAAATCTATAATATCTAATTTCAGATTGGGATGAGCCTTTATCCCAATTTTTTTTCCAAAAAAACTTATAAAAAAAATAAAATACAAGATATAATTTTCAGCATAAATGAAAAATAGAAAAGATGAACTCTTTTAAGCTTGAAAAAGTTGCTGATGAATTACACAAAAGATGTTTCAACATCTCTTGAATGATGCTTGAGAGGATGTGGAAGATGATAGAGAAGATTGATCTTGAAAGCTTGCTGAAATCTATGCACAAAAATCTCCTCTTTTCTCTCCTTTCAATGATATTCAATGTTCCCCACTAAAACTAATGATTTTTACTTTTTAATCCTTTCCTCTGACTTTTAAAATAATTTTCTAATCTTTTATAAATTTGAAAGTGGCTGGAAAATGAGTTTTGGCCCTTGAAGAGCTTAGAGCAGCCGTTAGACCCAAAAAATAATCATTGGAAACGTGTAGAAAACTAACCATTATGCTATCCCCGTGCTTGGGGTCGACTCTTTTTTCCTTGGAGTCAACTTTTTTTTCAGTTGAATTAGCTCCATTTCAATCTGAGTTAGCTCGCCTCAGTTCTATAAAATATAACTTTCTTTCCTTCTAAGAGAGTCAGCTCCGATTCAATCCGAGTCGGCTCGACTTCATGACAAGACATTCTTAATATGCTGGAGTCAACTCGAAACCTCCCAGAGTCAGCTTTAAATCTTTCAACTTTATTTTTCTTCATATTTTAAGCTTTTAAACTTGAATTTCTTGACCTCAATACTTCCAAATAAAATTTACTTCTTTTAATTTCATTTTCTCTTCTTTCAATTCTATTTTCATTACAGCAAACCATCCAAACTTGTGAGAACTTATTTTTTTAAGTACTTTGGCATGGTACTTGGAGAGAATTTATCCTTAAGATAAATTTTTTATTTTAGATTTTTAAAAAATTCTATATTTAATCTTGAAATATATGATCAGAATCATAATTATTTAAAGTTTGGTAATCATCAAAATCAATCATAGGGTCAACAATCTCCCTCTTTTTAATGATGACAAAATTTTGAGTATATGCAAAATAAGTTATAAAATATTTCAACCAATTTATCAATATGAATATAAATCATGAAGTGACTAAGTAAGCACTTTTAAGAATATACTTCATGAATACTTTAATAAGATTTATTATAGAATTTTTGTCATAAATTTTGACAGCAAAATTCAATATTGATATTCAAGATGCCATATAACCAAAAATACTCATTTCATATAATCATTTCAAGCAAGAAAATGAGCATCTTATATCTTAAGCATATCTTTCTTCCAATTTAAATATGAACCATGTAATCAAATCAAATATAAATTCAACAAGCATATACTCAACATAACTCTCTCTCTTTTTAACAGCATCAAAAAGCACAAGAGAAAGATTATATTAAATTTTCAAAATTTGACTTTCAAAATTTCTTAAATCAAAATCAATCATCAAAATCATCTAAATTTCAAATACACATTAAATTTTTAGAATTTAATTTAAATTTTCTCCCATTCACATTATAGATTCAACTTTCAAATTTAGATTTTAAAAACTTCTCCCTTTTCTAAAAAATGTAGATGCAAAAATATTTCTCAATTTTAGTTAAAAGTACTTGGCTTTAAAGATTTACTAGAGATCAAATTTTCTAACAATATAGATTTGAAAATACTTTTCTCCTTTTGATATTAAAGTAGATCATTCAAAAATATATCACAAACGTTTATCTCAAATAATGTAATAGCAAGAATATAGTCATGAAAATTCAGATTTGAGATATAGCATACTTTTCTTTTGCCAAAAGATAAAAAAGATGAAATTTAAGACAAAATTAGATAATTTGATATCAATTATGAGAATTATGGTATCAATTGTGATAATATTCTTAAAAAATTCTACTTGATATTAATTGAAAGAAGTTTGAGTTTATATCTTTGAAAAATAATCAATTTAATTCTTCTTGATACCAAATATCTTGAGATTTAATCTAAATAGCAACTATCCAAAAAAAAAATTCTATCTTCTTTTCAGTAATATGGATTTAAAAATATATCTCCCTCTTTCTGAATAAAGTTGATATATCAAACACATTCTCAAATTTAATTACAAAATTATTTGAAACTTCAAAGATTCAAGAAGGATAAAGCTTTTCAGAATAATAAATTTTCATAAGATAAGTTTAGTTTTTTAAAAGCCATTCCTTTCTTTTCTTAAAAACATCAAATACTTAAATTTAAAAATGATATTAATTTTTTTAATTTATCTTAAATGATATCATACCAAGAATGTATTAGAGCAAAATATGGTCGTAATGTGTAATAGCAGAGCAAAATATGGTATCAAAGAAAAATAAACTTAGAATAAAACAATCTTTTATTTTTATCAAGAGATAAAATAGTGGAGCACAAAGCAAAACTAAGTTGTCTGATACCAATGGTGAAAATTAATCTTCTTGATATCAATTATTTTAAAAATCAAATCAAATTGCAATTATCTTAATACCAATAAGATTTTATAAAGAACATATTTTAAACTCTATTTCTTAAAAATAATCAATCATAGCAAAATATGAAAATATATTTCAAATTCAACTTGATACCAAATATTTTGATATGGCAACTTTCTTGAAAAACTTTTGATACCAATTATTTTAGTTTTGAAGTGTTAAAACTAAATCGATTCAAATCAAATAGTTTTGAAAATTTAGAATAATAAATTAATTTGAATTCATATCAAAAAAATATTCAAATTAAGAGACTTTTAGTTATTCTTTAAAAAGATCATTTCATCTTTTTCACAAGATGTATTATGCAATTAAGTTTAGAAAAGATATTAATTTCTTAGATTTATCTCAAATGATGTCTCATTAAGAATATAGCTTTGCAAAATCAGATTTAAGATGAAAATATTCATCTCCTTTTGTTAAAAAATAAATCAATAAAATATAAGATCAATAGCAAATTATTTGATACCAACTAATTAAAATAGAATTTTTTAAAAATATTTTACTTTAAAGATTAATGATAGGTTCCTTAAAATATTTTCTTTGATATCAATTTCAAAAGATTCAAGAAAAATATTTTTCAAATCTATTTTTCGATATCAATCAATCTGAATAAAGTATCAATGTTCATTAATAAATTTCTTTTTTAGATCAAACATATTTTCTTGATACCAATTAGTTTTCAAAAACTGATAATATGATCAAAATATATAAAGTATGAATAGTTGCTCAAAATAAATCAAACGATCAAAACCACAAGAATGCTCAAATAAATCTATAAGACGAGCAAAATATAATTATTTATTAATAATCTTTATCTTAAGATTAATAATAATTCTTAAAAATGAATAAGACAACAGGAGTGTATAAATAGATCAAGACAAATGATTATCAATAATTTTTATTTTTATTAAGTTACCAAATGATTTTTTTTGATATTCCAATAATATTTTTTCCCTCTATTTTTCATGATAAATGCAATAAAACTTAATTTTCTTAATTCTCTCACTTTTTCTTCCAAAATATGCTCATTCATTTTAAATGTATATATTATAAGAATATATTTTCCTTCCTCTTAGTTTTATAAGCAAGATAAATGTTTAATTAAGCAACTAGACGTAAATAAGGGCATCAAGTACATTGTATTTTAAGAAAAGATTATATTTCATTAATTTGCAAAATATGATCACAACAAATGATAAAAGCATGATGGCATATAAGATGTATGAGAGATATCTCAATCAAAAAGTAGATTGCTAGGGTCACTAAAAATTCAAGAAATGAATGCCAGCATCCTAAGCAAAAATAGGTCAAGGTAATCCTAAGAGGAAGGTCCAAGCTAGATAGAAGGATAGGGTGGTTTCAAAATTAGTAGAAGAGGGGTTTGAAATGATTATAGCTTGAGAAAAATTGACAAAGGGATGACAAAGCCTTAGGACATTTTCAATTAAGAAACCATCCCAAACACAAGGGTCGATTCCTTATAGAACTATGTAAAAAATTTGATACAGCACTCAAGTCGACTCCTCTGTTTCATGAGTCCACTCCTTGATATAAAAATAGTTCAAAGGAGTTTTAAATCAAAAAAAAATGATCAAATTAAATGGAAATTGATTTGCAATCAAATTGAAAATCAATATAGATATTCAAACCAAATTGGAGGATCAAAAATTGGGCAATTGGGGATTTAATAAATAATCAAATCAAGGGTATCAAGAAATGGGAATCAAGATAATAGCTCTATGTGTTTTGGATCAACTATGAAATTTCAAAAACTTAGGGGTAAAACATAATATGCAATGCAGATTAATACATCAAGCATTTGATCTTTTATGATTGAATGTCTTATCGTCAAGTATTTAGATCATGCAATTTTTAGGAGAATTTCAAATATTAAGCATATTATGGGAGAATGTCAAAACTTAGTTCAATTTATTATTTTTGTACTCAAATAGATCTACATACAATTAAGTTCATTTCCATTTAAGTTTTTCAAGAAATAAAGTAAAAAATTTAATCTCATATCAATTAAACATTATGTATTGAAGAGAGCATGCTGATTTTTGAATTTTTTACAAGATCTACATGTTTAACATTTAGATCAAAAGATATAATCATTGTAAACATTAATGAATCATCAAAATCAACTAATTATTCAGGATATATTCAGCAAATGATGATGACATGATGTGAGAAAGGTTTAGATTTTATCAAACATTATCATCCATCCAATTTTATTTTCAAGGTATCCATCCATAAGAATTTTTCTCTTTTCATTCATTGGATCATTGATACACCTGCAAAATCATTTACTAAACTTTGGTACCCAAGCCATCTTGGGTTCATGAGGGTTAGAGCACATGATTCCTTTCGAAACCCAAATTTATTTGATTAAAATTTTGCCAATTCTTTTAATATCACATTCAGAAATTTTGTGGCCAATTTTGTTACATTTGAAGCATTTAACAGAATAATTTTTAGTTAAAACTTTAGTGAACATATTCTTCACCAATTTTTATTTTCTTGATGGATTATACCCAATTCTAGCTTTATTTAAAATAACTTTCTGATTATTCAAAATTGATTGAAGCTTTGGTGATTTATAAGTGAACTTTTTAAGCATGAACTTCAAATTTTCAATCTCTTTACCTAGTTTAGCATTTTCTTCCACAAGAGTTTTCCTTTCTTTCAAAAAAATATTTTTCTTCAATGTAAAGCTTTAATTTCTCAAGTTTCTTTTTCAGCTTATCATTTTCTTCAACTAAAGATTTTTCAAAATTAAGGAGTACTTCTTTATCTTTAGCTAATGCATTATTTTCTTTCAAAATATCTTCTTTTTCAATCAATAATTTACTCTTTTCATTAGCAAAAAGAATATGTACTTTCTTTAATTCTTTATTTTATAGTCCCAACTTTTTAAATACATCCATTAAATCATTGAATGCTTCAAACAACTGATCAAAAGTAAAATTGAAAAATTTTTTCATGATTTACCTCATCATCATGGACCATGATGAAAGAATAGTGCCCTACAAGCTAATCTCATGGATGATGTGATGGGACTATTCTGTATTATCTTTCTACTCATGTGCATCTATTGGTTATTTTATATATCTATGGGCATTGTATTTCATTATTTGCTGTATCATATTATGACTTAATTATGATTATGATAAATTTCATAGATTAGAGTAATGATTTTAGGGTCATAATGAGATCATGCCAGTGAAATCTAAAATCTTGATAGTCCTAGTCTAAAATATTTTTAGTCCTATGATCATCGAGTCAGGGATTGATGATGCTAGTAAGATTGGTACATCCTGTATATACTTGATGGAGAGGGTGATTGATCTCGTAATTACTTGTGTGGTGACACTAATACAAGGATATAGGTACTCATTGGAGAATGAGTTCATAAAATTGATTCACAAAGAGAACATCTGATGGAGTCTTATTTGCATGTCAAAAGATTGTTCTCTAGTGGGAGTGGTGCAAGTAATCTTTAGATCTGAGATCACTATGGTACCTTATGTATATGGATCTATGCTTAGGTTCATACCCTAGTATGACTCTTTAAGATATGTGTGGGATATTCTGGATATGGTGAAGTGTGCATGGAGATTGTGAGTGGTCAACATGAAATCGGCCACTCCTTATAAGAGGAGAGAACAACCTATGTAGTCTCATAAGATGATGACTCGAGAGTCTCTGGCCAGAGCAAAATGAATATTAGAAAAAATTTTTAGTGGTTCATCGACTGAGTCATCATCATTAGATCAAGATATATATAGATAGGTATTTTGGGTTGACATGATTCCATGCCTATGATCTGTCTGAGATATTGTGCGATCAAAGGATTGAATTGCATGGTAACTTATCACGAAAGAATATTTTTGATGTTCCATCAAATTTCACATCTTCTGGATAGTCATGACACATTGCTAGATGTCAATATTGACTTTAGATTTTAGTGAATTAAAGAATTTGATTCAATAAATTAATTAGAAGGGTTCTAATAAATTGATGCATTTGGATTTAATATATTTTAGACCTAATTGGATTAGGTGCACATGAGTCTGGACCTACTACTGGCTAGATGTGGAACCCGATGGATCACACACAAAAGAGAATTGATTTAGGACTTTTGATTAGATCTTATTGAACCTAATTTAATATGGATTTGGTTGAAATCTTAAATAGGTTTGAGTCAAGCATGCTAGCACGTATTTAAATCCTAATCTCCAATCTATTTGGATTCATTTTGGCATTGGGCTTTAATTAGTCAAAGACCAAATCTATTTGGACTCTTAAGCCACCTTCGAATGGTCAAAGGGTTATCTAAGAAAGAGTCCAAGCATCCTAAGACTTCACCGTGCCAAACCTCTTTTATTTCTTACACATCTTAGGGATTCATGTGGAGGATTTCTAAGCGCCATGAGATGGTGCCCCTTTGGGAAGAATCCTTCTTTAAGAAGGAAGTCTCCACACACCTTTTGGAGTCCACGCAATAAAGGAAAGTTTCTCCATGTGTGGAAGTGTTTCACATACACAAAGGAGGTGTTAATGAGAAGGACTTCTCTACTTCCTCACACCATCCTAAGTTATTCATCCCTTGAACCCACTGAAGGAAAAACTGTCTTTTTCCTTGTAGGATCTTTCAGATTTTATCAAATCTGGGGTGGAATAATTTTAAAAAAATTTTATCCTATATTTATTTCAGATATAAATCTTTAAATCTAATTTTATTATCGAATATTAATTCAAAAATTAAATCTAAAAATATGAGAAGACATGAAATATCTCTAGGGTAATCTGATTACCCTGTAGATGATCGCAGCAAGCCTGAGGTTCTGATTTAGCCACGCAATCACCTGGCCTCTACAAGTATCCACTCAGGTAGGATCTGGATCATCTTCTCCTTACAAATCTTTGCTCCAAAAATTAAAACTAAATCTGATTAGGAAGATCTTCAAAAGTCTTCCTGAAGTGGGAGCAGCAGCCTGCCGAAGAACTCCTGCAGCCTTCCTGTTCAAGGCGTCACCACACCTTGATCCTTCACCAGATGGACGTCCAACTCCTTGGACATGAAGAGGGGAGGGAGGAATTTAGATAGGATGTGGAGAAGAGGAAAGGGGGTGGCAGCTTTGATGGGTTTGGCACAATCTCTTGAAACCCTAGGCGCAGACAGGGTTTATATAGACCCTGCTGCGCTGCGCAGTGCCACATCATTCGACCAATCAAAAAATTCTATTTAATCCAAAAAAATTTTGATTGGTGGAGTGATATCATTTGATCACATTAGATAAAAACCTCCACCCTTTCTCCTATGTTGATGCCAACAATGGATAAGCACAAAGAGATGGCACAGAGTCCATGTTGATCAAGACTCCTCTTGATCCTTATCCACTTGGGGCACCCACTTAATCCAATTGGGCTCACGCCATAATCTGATTATGGTGCCCAATTTAATGCTGATTTGGTATATGGATACTCCACAAAAATCTTTCAATAACCTCTTGCCAAGTGGCCTTCAGTTTAAGACCCATATGTCAACATTTGACAGATGTCCTAAAATAAAAATGGCAGGTGTCAGGAATTAACAGGTGTTGTCTTAAATTCATCTCATGAATTAAGATAAGACTTTTCTGAGCTAGACAAGCTTCATTTAGACTGAGAAAAACCTTCTCAAGATTCTCTAGATGAGTCAAATCATATTTGGCTCAGTCGAGATAGAAAAGATTACACGAGGAGAAAGTTAGGCTCAATCGTGTGCTAGCATGATTTCCTTGAACCTAATTGGATCTAATCTAAATCAATTGGGCTAGCCCAATTGATGACATCCAGATCCTAACCCTTATTTGTGTGACCTAGTTAGGTTTAATTCTGTATGGTAATGAGACATGTCATGATCTCATCATCGACATCATCGAAATTCCTTTCGATGGACCAGAACTCTTCTGATTCAGACAATTAGAATGATCGATCATCAAGACCATTTTAATTGCTCCCAAAATCCACCAGTGACACTTAGCAGTATATGGTGGCAACCCATCAGAACTGAAGATGAACCTCTCGGTGCAGCTACCTATGTGATTGAGTTCCTCTATCATGAGTCCCGACTGAATTAGGGTTAAGGTGAACTCATCAAACCCAACATCAGTCATATGAATTAATCAATCAATCCGAGTCCAATGTGAAACCCTAATGGAAAACTCTTTTCCATTATTTCACTCTGCCATGGCCATGGGCTTAAGGACTCGATCTTTCGATCACCATAGGATTACTTCTCTTATCTACCGAGGTTGATAGATCCCATCTTGATGCGACCTAGTTCCTACAATGAATATGCTACAGCCAACATACACCTCAGGGTTTCGAATGGCTGGGAGACTAAGTTATGGTGTAGTCAAACTATAACATACTCAAGATGAACTGTCGATGCACCTCAGGTCAAAAAACTAGACACACAACTGTAGCATCGAGCTAGTCATCAATGAGAAGGTAGACTTCCTCATGACTGCTCGAGATGGTCACGCTCAGTACTCTCGTTCTCAATGAATATCTGTACTCTCATTTTGATGTCTCCACACCATAGACTCAAGATACATCTACCCTAAAAAAGTGATCGTACACCAACCTTTCGGATCGATCACCATCCTCGTGATGATCCTATGGTCAGGAGCTGTTTATGAGTTATGTAAATTCATGCCTTAAATTTTCAACTCTTGAAAATATGAATTGACATTCCTACTAACTCAAAGGATGTATCACAGACACAATGTACACAATGTGATAGAAGAATAATCTATTTATCAATTTACAGTCAGAATTATAAATTTGCCCTTAGATTTGTATAGGAATGTGTCAGCCAATCTGGCATCTAGGGCATACATCTAACAAACTCCCACTTGACCTAATGCCAATTGGCTACATATCTAAGTCCCATCTTCTCAAGGTGGGCTTCAATCTTTTGCTGGCCTAATGGCTTTGTCAGTGGGTCTGTCATATTATTTGTGGAGTCGACTCTCTTAACCTTGATATAACCTTTTTCGAGATAATCACAGATCAGATGGAATCGCCGCTCGATATGCTTGGACTTCTGATGAGACCTTGGCTCCTTAGCTAGGGCTATGGTACCATTATTGTCGTAGTAAAGAGAGATGGCATCCGATGACATCACTCTAAGCTCCACGATAAACTTCTTATACCAGAATGCCTCCTTCGCAGCTTTTGATGTAGCAATATATTCTGCCTCCATGGTGAAATCAGCAATCATCGTCTGCTTGGAACTCTTCCAGCTGATGACACCACCATTGCAAATGAATAGACTCCCAGATGTCGACTTTCGATCATCTATATCAGACATAAAGTCTGAGTCTGTAAATTTCTAAATCTGAAGTTCTCCTTTCTCAAAGACTAGAAACATATCCTTAGTCCTTCTCAAGTATTTAAAGATACATTTCACAGAAGTCCAGTACTCTTCGCCTTGATTCGACTGATATCTATTTGTGACACTCACAGCATGGGCTATATCAAGTCGTGTACATAGCATGGCATACATGAGGCTCCCTATTGTCGAAGCATAAGGGATTTTGCTCATGCATTCAATCTCCTCAGGTGTGCTAGGGCGCATCTTCTTGGAGAGATGAATGCCATGTCTAAAAAGTACTAAACCTCTTTTGGAGTTTTTCATGCTAAACCTTTTTAGCACCTCCTTTATGTACATCTTCTGTGAAAGTCCCAGCATCCTATTTGGTCTATCTCTATAGACCTTAATACTCAGTATAAAGGATGCCTCTCCTAGATTTTTCATAGAGAACTCCTTAGACAACCATACTTTGACTGAGATCAACATGGGAATGTCATTCCCAATTAGGAGGATGTCATCTACATACAGTACGAGGAAGACAACTGCGCTCTCACTGACCTTTTTGAACACACATGGTTCCTCCTCGTTCTTGATGAAACCAAATATTTTGATGACATCATTGAAACGAGTATTCCAACTCTGAGATGCTTGCTTAAGTCCATAAATAGACCTTTGTAACTTGCAGGCCTTGTGATCATCATCACTGGATGTGAAACCAAGTGGCTGTTCCATATAGATATCTTCCTCAAGATGTCCATTTAAGAACGTCATTTTTACATCCATCTGCCATATTTCAAAATCAAAATAGGCTGCAACAGCAAGCAATGTGCGGATGGATTTTAGCATGGCTACGGGTGAGAAGGTATCCTGATAGTCAATACCTTCGTGCTGACTATAACCTTTCGCCACAAGCCTAACCTTAAATGTCTCTACATTCCCATCTGCACCTATCTTTCTCTTGAAGATCTATTTACACCCAATAGGTACAATACCTTCAGGTGGATCTACCAAGGTCCAGACTTGGTTTGAGTGTATCGAGTGAATTTCTGATCTCATTACCTCTAACCATTTCTCGAAGTCGATATCTGATATCACCTCGTCATAGGTCTTGGGATCATCACCATGAGCCCTATTTTCTATGAGGAACATTTTCTCTATATCCTCTTGTATAGTACCTAAGTACCTTTCAGGAGAACGAAAAATTCTAGTCGATCTACGAGGTGGAAGAGGTTGTGTTAGAACTGGTTCTAATTGATTTGATTCCTCAGGTTCTTTAGCTCGTTGCTCTTGGGAGACATTCTTCTTGAGCTTAATTATTCTTCCGATGCCACCATCTTGAATAAAATATTTTTCAAGAAAAATAGCATTTCAACTCACAATCACATTATGAGCTTTCGAAATATAAAAATAGTATCCTAATGACTCTTTAGGATATCCTATGAATCGAGCTCTAGAAGACCTGAGCTCTAACTTACCCACCTGCAGTCTCTTGACATGAGCCGGACAACCCCAAATTCTGAAATGACTTAGACTTGGTTTCTTACCATGCCATATCTCATATGATGTGGTAGGAACGATTTTAGAGGGAACCCTATTCAATACATATATTGCTGTCAAGAGATAATGTCTCCAAAAAAACTCAGGGAGGTCCATGAAGCTCATCATGGAACGGACCATATCTAATAGGGTCAGATTTCTCCATTTTAAAATCTAGTTGAGTTGTGACGTTCTAGGTGGAGTCCATTGAAAGACTATGCCATCGTCCTTAAGATAGTCTAGGAACTCCTGACTAAGGTATTCACCTCCTCGATCTGATCGAAAAACCTTAATGGGCTTTTCTATTTATTTTTCTACTTCATGTCTGAATTTTTTGAACCTTTCAAAGACTTCAGACTTATATTTCAATAGAAACACATATTTGTACCTAGACATATCATCAGTGAAGGTAATGAAGTAGACATAGTTGCCTCTAGTCGGCACATCAAATAGGCTGCACACATCCGTATGTACTAGGGCAAGTAGGTCTGTGGCCCTTTCCCCATGTCCTACAAAAGAGAGTTTGGTCATTTTGCTATGAAGGCATGATTCATAAACTGGATATGACTCGGAAGTCAACAGACTCAACAGCTTGGATTTCTCTAATTTGTTAACCCTATCTTTCGCTATATGACCTAACCTTAGGTGCCATAGATACCTATCATTTAGACTATCTAGGCCTTTTAATTCCTATGGCATTCACATTTTGCTCGATATTAAACACAGATACATCAATATGTAGCTGATAGAGACCGTTAATAAGAAAATCATTTGCAACTTTTTTATTTTCATAAAATATGTTACAATGGTCCTTATGAAAGCTAATCACATAGCTTTCTTGTGCTAAACATGAAACAGAAATCAAACTCCTGCTTGCTGCAGGCACATAATAACAGTCTCTAAGAACTAAATCTAATCCTAATGATAATCGTAGAGGATAGGTTCCCATAGCTACAGCAACAACTCTTACTCCATTTTCGACACGTAGGATCATCTCCCCATCCCTCAGCCTCCTGCTCTCCTCAAGACCCTGCATAGAAGTGCACAAATGAGCACTAAAACCAGAGTCAAGCACCCAACTGAATGCAGAAGAAATCGTAAGATTAGATTCTAAAATGAGCATACCTCCAGAAGGACCATCCTTCTTGTTCTTCAGGGTGGCCAGGTACTGAGGACAGTTTCGCTTCCAATGGCTGTCTGATTGGCAGTAGAAATATTTTTTCTTTTCAGCAGCCTTCTTCTTCGGATCTATCTTCTTCTTCTTTCCATCCACCTTCTGCTTCTTCGTAGACTTCTTTTTCTTTCTAAAAGACTTTCTCTTGGAAGAAATCTGCTCCATAGTAAGAACTGAGCCTTTTGAACCCTTCATAGAAAGCTCAGCCATAACCAGCATTTTTATTAACTCGGCCAAGGTACACTGCATCTTATGCATATGAAAGTTCATGATGAACTGACCATATGCATCAGACAAGGACTGAAGGATCACATCAGTCTGAAAATCCTTATCTAAGATGACACTGAGCTTCTCAAGCTCTTCAAGATCCTTGATCATTATCAAACAATGATCTTGGACTGACTGCCCATCATGCATTGTAGCCTTAAAAAGTCTTTGGCAGACTTGATACTTGGCTGTGCGACTTTGTTCACCAAACAACTCTTGTAGGTGAGCCAACATTTGGCGGGTAGTCAAAATATTCTCATGTTGGCATTGCAAGTCATCAGACATTGCACCTAACATGTAGTACCTTGCTTTGTTATCATCATCCGTTCACTTTTCCAGAGATGCTCTCTATTCAGCAGTCGGACGTGCTGGCATGGTAGGTGGGTCCTGGTCTCAGACATGAGTCAATTTTTTAAAACCCAGAATAATTCTGTAGTTCCTCAACCAGTCCTTGAAATTGGATCCAGTCAATCTATGGGTGTCTAGTATTTTGGTTAGGGGGTTTGAGGCAGACATGTTTCCTGTAGAGAGTCAAAAGTTTCAAGTTAGATTTTGTAATCAGACTTAACCAATTTGTCTAGGGGTTTTATTTTTAAACAAATTAGGCTCCCACTATTTTCTCAGATCCCTACACTCCCTTGGTAGAGATGTAAAAATCTCCGTGATCAGTGATTTCTAGTGGGTGGTGCGATCTCACCGACTGGCTCACCACCTCAACTAACAGTTATTAGTGATGGGTCAACCGATGAGTGGACAACTCTTATCCAATATTCTTTAATCATGGTGCACCCAAAACTTGGTCTCTAATTCATGAAGCTTATCATGCCTGAAATATTGCTTCAATCCTTAGTTAAGTCAAACCCACCATTTGCACAAACTAGATTCCTGATTAGGTCCCTCATCATATCCGAAATATTGAGCCCAACCCATCCTCTAATTCGTAGCATCCAATGCCTAATGGATATGGTTGCGTCTTCTCAGTGCAACTGAACTACTATAATCAGTGAGAACAATCAACCCCAGAAAGGGCCCGCGCATCCACAATGGTGGAAGACCTAGACTAAATATTTTCTTAGGAAGATTTGATTTAGGTCTCTTTAAGCTTAACTTGACATAGTCATAACAATTATGACTAACCTAGTGGCATGGGTTAGCTCGAATTGTTAGCCACCTCAAATCAAAATTGGATCGACACATATGGCCAGGTAAGTGTGACCGGTGGAAGGGATATGCCATTAACTTGACAAGAACGCATTCGAGTCGAGTAGCTCCCAATTAAAAACCAGTCGGTCGCATCTGCCCAACTTACCTTAGACACTAAATTATCGAACCAGAACTAATTGAGTTAACCTACAATTCAGGTTCTAACCACTGAGCCAAATTAGGTCTTAACTTGATCGAGTCACATCTAAATATGATTCGACCTTGAGTTCTGGATATGGTGGACTGTGTATGGAGGTTGTGAGTAGATCAACATAGAATCAATCACTCCTAATAAGAGGAGATCGCATTCTGTGTATTCTCAATCCTAGATGACTCAAGAAAAATCTTTTGGACAAAAGCAAGAAAGAGATTAGAAAGAGTTTTAAGCTTCTTCATTGGAGTCATCATTGGTTAATTGAGAATCGATATGAATATGTGTTTGAGTTTGACATGATTTCATACTCATGAATATATTCAGGGTGCAAGGATGATCGAAGGATTGAATTGCACGGTAATTTACCACTGAAGGATAGATTTGGTATTTTTATCAAATTTCATATCTTTTGGATAGTCATAATACGTTACTAGACATCAATCTTGACTTGTAAATTTTTGACCAAATTAAAGAGTTTAATTTGATTGCCAATTAGAAATGATTCTATTTATTAAGCTCGAGTTAGCTCGATTGGACCTAAATCAATTAGATTGAAATCTAATCAAATATGATCAACTTATATCTAGACCTACTGCCAGCTAGATGTAAAACCCAATGGGTCACACACATATAAAAATTGGCCAAGGATCCTTTTGAAAAAGGTTGATTGCAATTTTGGATTCAATCAGGGTTCCGGTAAGCATGCTAGCACATATGGAAACCCTTGCTCCTTTGGAGACTAATTTGGTCCCATCCCTTACTAATTAGCTAGCCCAATTTGGTAGACATTTGGGTCAGGTCATGATACCTAGAAGCAGCCTAAATTGGGGCACCACATCCCATGTTAATGCCAAATATGAAGAGTCCAAGTTGTGGTGGACTCTTGGTGTAAAACAAGTTCTGCCTACAAGTGTTGGCATGGGCAGAAGAAAAAATTTATTTTTTTGTGGGATTAAATTATGTGTGGTAGCTCACATTACCATCCATCCTCTGCTTCATATCTCAAAGTATGAGATATTTTTTTTTAGAATTTATGGGATAGAGAAAAAATTAGAAAAAGAAGGATGTCTCGCCTGCACGCATAGAAGCGTCGCATCTCTCCATGATTTGGAGAGTCCTTATCCCAATAAAATACTTTTAAATTGGAATTATTTTTATTAATAATATTTTACACTTAATAATATATTTTTGATATTTTTTTTAAAATTTTTTCAGACCTATCTGGATGCCAAACGGATGCCACAAGTTGGTCCTGATGCCTGCGCGCATGGTGATCAGCACTCATGTGAAGAGGTGCGAGGCTAGCATCCTTCCATGAGAATTTTATCATTATTTTTGATTTTTTAGAATTTAGATTGAATCTTCAATCCACATATATTTTTATTTTTTTTTTTGATTTGAGAAGGGATATGAGAACATCTCTTCTTTGGTTGCACGCGCGTAGACCAGGGTGCTGATCTACGTATCATGGATAAGAGTCCTTCTGCTTGAAGAAACACTTATCTCTGATAATCAGATCAGATATGCCTTTTGGATAAGGCATGTCCCTCTCTTTTGTCATCCCTTTGGTGGATATAAATAGACCGGGGAGCTGGATATCCGATGAATCTAAGAGGGGTTTCCAATTTCTCTCCTATTGCTCTCCTTTCTTTCTTACAACCTATCTTAGTTTTAGGACAAGGCTTTGGGATTTAAGATAAAACTTTATATGGTCCTAATAAGGGTTGTAAGAGTCTTAAAGAAGGAGAATTAGAAGTCTAGAGGAGGTTCTAAGAGGGTGAGGTTAGGTTCTTGAAGAAACTTGACCGGTACGATGCTAGTCGAGTTCTAGGGGCTAGAACTCTTGAAGCAAGGTGAAGAAGGAGTGCTTTCTTTGGTTCAATTTCTTTATGGATCACCATTCGAGGGTGGACACTTAGATGCATTATGAAAATTAAGATTAACACTATAGGTATTCTTCTTATCCTAATTTATATTTATTATGCTTTAATTATTATAGTCAAGAGTTTCTGGGTATTAAAGTTTCCAGTGCATTGGGTATTTTGAATGAAAATTTTAAACACTTAACCCTTCCGCTGTGCCATCGAAACCTAATAGATCTTACCCATATTTGGACATGAGAAAGGGAGGGTAAAAGACCCTTTTGCATAGAAAAAACATCATGCAAAACTCTTTTGTGCATGATGAGGTGGTGTCCAAAAAATATGGCGCAAGGGAAGAAGAGTCCAACCTTTTATGGACTCTTGGTTTCCTTATTTAACTCCAAACCAAATCACATTTGGTTGAGCCCAAATAAATAGATGAAACCTAATTTAATTAGATTCATAAATTTTTTATCAAATCTTAATCTAATTAGGAATTTATTGAACTAAAATCCTGATCAAATCAGGGATAATTCTCCTTTAGCGATTATGTCATCTCATATCTAATCGGGTCAAACCTAATTGAATCTAATTTAATTAGATTTGATTTAATCTTCTTTGCTCAATCAAATTAAGCTAATCAGTAATCTAATTGCTAATTAATTCTTTATTAATTCACTAACACCTGGTGAATAAATTCTTTACAACTTTTGCATGGGATTAACTATCAATCGAATTAACGATTAAATCCCTAAATGATTCTCAATCGTTGATCAGTCAGAAATTTTTTTGAATGTGACCCCATATGTTCAAACATAAGTCGATAGCACAAAAATAAATTTTTAAATCAATTGATGTAACCATCTAGCAATGAGACCCGATATCCGGATAGGTCGCATGATGGTGAAGCAACATTCAAGAACCTACTGACATATGGTTACCGTATAATTTATCTCTTTGACCCTAATGCTCAAGGATGATCTAGGGTTTAACTGTCAATCCTAGATAAGTCATTCATATTATATTTCAATCTTTCAAATCCATCATATAGATTATCCAGGCTCAGATTTTGCTAAATTGAAATACATTGATACATTAACTCTTCTTATTTGGAGGGATCAATCTCATCTTGACTCACACACCAACTTGATAAGTACTTGACTGTACCCAAAAATCTTCCTTTATTGAATTAAAAATTCAGGTAGTCTACTATCAAAGTACAGTGAGTTGCTTGCAAGTCACCATAGTGATCTCAAGTCGGAGGGACACTTATACCTATACCCTTCGCGAGCAATTCTTAACAGTAGAGTGCTCCACAGTTGGTCATGTTCAATAAGATGTACTCCTACATCTACTTGTATGTCATACCAATGTCTCCATATTATTTGATTATGAGGACAACTAACACATATAGCATACAACGACCTACACTTGATATCACTATCATTCTAGTAATAGCGTATCATTTAATCGCGAACTAGTTTAAAGACTATGCGATAAATCCTCCTTTATCAATCAAAGTAGTCCTAAGGACTTCATCACAACACAGGAGTTCGTTAGAAGATATCACCTTATGATGAAAAAGGATAAATAAATTTTATTATTGATCAATTCATATACATTTATAATTAACATAATCATCAAATAATTGATTTTAGGATATAATTTTCAACAACTCTCACTTGGACTAAAGCCAATCAGTATAGTATTATATATCTATCTTTGATTTATCATCTTAGAACTCCTAGATATCAAGGCTTTAGTAAATAGATTGATCAGATTTTTCTTTCTATCGATCTTCTAAAGTTCGACGTCACCTGGATCCATGATTTTCTAAAAAAGATGGTAGTGATGCAAAATTCTTGGTAAGCTAATGGGACTTCAATTCTTTGGCATGAGCTATGACTTCGATACTGTACAATATAGTAGGACCATTATTAAAAGGTGCCACTCGTAGCTTGCCAGTGAACTTCTAAAATCACATAGCTTTCTTGCAAGCATCGGATGCTGCAATGCATTCAGCCACGCAATTGAATTGGCTACATTGCTTTGCTTGAAACATTTCCATAAATTGCTCCATTATTTAGGATAAAGATGTATTCCAACACATTCTTACTATTATCCCCAACTAAAAACTAGAGTCATACTCTATAAGTTTTAAATCAGATTCTTCATAATCGAGCCATCAGTCCTTAGTATTTCTAAAATGCTTAAGGATGACCTTCTAGTGATTCTCATCTAGATCTTCTAGGTATCCACTCACTATCCTAGTGCGTAGACTATATTTGATCTCGTACACAATGTATATGATAGAACAAATTCTACTAATAAATACTATATGTACGTGGATTGGAACAACCCAAGCAGCTTCTTAGATCCATCTCTATAGATCTTCATCCCTAGGACGAGGGATGCTTTTCTCAAGTCCTTTATAGAGAATAATGAAAATAGCAAAACTTTTATTTTTTATAATATAAAAAATATCATTTTTGGTTGAGAATTTTATTCATATACAAAATAAAAAATAGACTCACAGAACTATTAACCCATTTGTATTTGTAGGGTTCTTTTTCATTCTCAACGAAGTCATACGTTTTGATCATTTATCAAAATGCATGTTCCAACTCTAAAATATTTTGTATTGCCATAGGAGAAAATATCTTATTATGCTCAATACCATAACATTGACAATATAATTAGGCAACTAGACGAACATTGTAGGTCTCTACCTTCTCGTCTATGCCCTCTGATCCTATTAAAGATCTACTTACTGTTAGATGTGTGCCCTAGAAGCCAGATCGGCTGACATATTCCTGTACAGAACTAAGGACAAATTTATAATTTTGACTATAAATGAATAAAAGGGTTATTCTTCTATCACATTGTGTACATTGTGTCTGTGATACATCCTTTGAGTTAGTGAAAATGTAAATTCATATTTTCAAGAGTTGAAAATTTAAGGCATGAATTTACATAACTAACTCATAAACTACTCCTGACCATAGGATCATCACGAGGATGGTGATCGATCCGGAAGGTTGGTGTACGATCGCTTCCTTAGGATAGATAAGTCTTGAGTCTACGGTGTGGAGACATCAGAGTGAGAGTACAGGTATTCATTGAGAATGAGAGTACTGAGCGTGACCACCTCGAGCAGTCATAAGGAAGTCTACCTTCTCGTCGATAACTAGCTCGATGCTGCAGTTATGTGTCTAGTTTTTTGACCTGAGATGCATCGATGGTTCACCTTGAGTGTGTTATAGTTTGACTACACCATAACTCAGTCTCCTAGCCATTTGGAACCCTAAGGTGTATGTTGGCTGTAGCATATCCATTGTAGGAACCAGATTGCACCAAGATGGGATCTATCAACCTCGGTAGATGAGAGGAGTAGTCCCATGATGATCGAAAGATCGAGTCCTAAAGCCCATGGTCATGGTAGAGTGAAATAATGGAAAAGAGTTTTTCATTGGGTTTCACATCGGACTCGGATCGATCGATTGATTCATATGACTGATGTTGGGTTTGACGAGTTCACCTTAACCCTAATTCAGTCGGGACTCATGATAGAGGAACTCAATCACACAGGTAGCTGCACCAAGAGGTTCATCTTTAGTTCTGATGGATTGCCACTATATACTGCTAGGTGTCACTGGTGGATTTTGAGAGCAATTAGAATGATTTAGATGATCGATCATTCTAATTGTCTGAATCAGAAGAGTTTTGGTCCATCGAAAGGAGTTTCGATGATGTCGATGATGAGATCATGACATGTCTCATTACCATATAGAATTAAACCTAACTGGATCATACAAATAAGGGTTAGGGTCTGGATGTCATCAATTGGGCTACCCCAATTAATTTGGATAAGATCCAATTAGGTTCAAGAAAATCGTGCTAGCACTCAATTGAGCCTAACTTTCTCCTTGTGTAATCTTTTCTATCTCTATTGAGCCAAATATGATCTGACTCATCCAGAGAACCTTGGAATGGTTTCTCTTAGTCTAATTGAAGCTTGTCCAGCTCAGAAAAGGCTTGTCTTAATTCATGAGATGAATTTAAGACAACACCTGCTAATTTCTAGCACCTGCCAATTTCATTTTAGGACATCTATCAAAAGTTGATATATGGGTCTTAAACTGAAGAGGATTCATTGGAGGATTTTTGTGGAGTGTCCACTTGTCCAAACTACTTCAAATTGGGTGCCATAATTAGATTATGGTGTGAGCTCAATTGGATTTAAGTGGGCACCCCAAATAGATAAGAACCAAAGAGTCTTGATAAACTTGGACTTTTTGGCGCCACCTTATTTGTGCTTATCCAGTGTTGGCGCAAACATAGGAGAGAGCATGGGAATTCTTATCTGATGTGATCAGATGACATCACTCCACCAATCAAAATTTTTTCAAAATTTATTGAAATTTTTTGATTGGTCGAAATTTTTTGATTGATCGAATGATGTGGCACTGCGCAGCATACAGGATCTATATAAATCCTGCTGCACCTAGGGTTTCGAGATAGAACTTATTTTATGCAAAAAACCCATTAGCTGCCACCCCCTCCCCTCTTCTCTATGTCCTCCCTGCTCTCCTTTCTCTCCTCTTCATGTCCAAGAAGTTGGACATTCATCTGGCAAAGGTACAAGGCGTGGTGATGCCTGGAACAGAAGGCTACAGGACATCTTCGACAGGTTGCTGCTCCAACTTCAGAAGGAGTTCTGAAGTACTTTCAAATCAGATATTGATCTGATTTTTGGAGCATAGAATCATGAGGAAAAGATATTCTATATCTTACCTGAGTAGATACTGGTAGAATCCAAGTGCTTGCATGGCTACATCAGAACCTCAGGCAGTGCTGCGATCATCTACAGGGTAATTAGATTACCCTTGAGGTATGTCTATATTTCTCATACTTTTAGATTTAATTTTATATTTTAAATATTAGATAATAAAATTAGATCTAATAGATATTAGATCTAAAATAGCATAAGATAAAAAATATAAAATTTATTCTGCTCCAGATTTGGTGAAATCTGGAAGATCCTACACAGGAAAAAGGCGATTTTTCCTTTCAAGTGGTATCAAAGCCAGGTTGTTGGCTCTATTTCAGATCTATTTTAGATCTGATTTTAATTTTAATTTATCTGATATTAAATAATTTTAGATGTCATATCAGATATAATAGAATATGAAATCAAAATATTTAAAATTAAATCTAAGAAGATCTAACATGCATGAGATGCATAACTAGACTAGGATTAATTGAATTCATGAATAGTCTTAAGTTTTATATTTTAATGAGATTAAAATATGAATTAAATATAATTTATTCTTTATTTTTTTAATATTATAATTATTATAATCAGATCAAAAAATAAAAAATAAAATTTTAATTATTTCATAAAATTGATCTGTTGCATGCTTAGACTAGTTGTAGAATTATTCTAGTAACTTATCTAGAATAGTTTTTATTTTGAATAGTTTAATTTAAATTCTATTTTTTAGATATTACATGTGATGTATCAGATCTAAAAGTATGTTAATTAGATTGATTTTTGATACATGAGATGTATGCAAAGCATGTATTAGTTAGATCTTAAATTATATATGTGATATGTTAATTTAGATCTTAACTAGTTTTGTAGTTAAATTTATATTTCTGATTAAGGTGTTCCTCATGACCGTCCGATCATAAGAACAAAGTTGGATTTTAAGACCCTCTCTTTCCATTCAATGGGGTGTTCATATGACGTGTAGGGGTGCCGCGCGTTCATTCTTAATCAGAAATCAAAACTTACTTTCTGCAAAACCCTAGATCCTGAAACCCTAGGATTTATTTTACATGCTTTGTTTATGAACCCAAACTTAATTAATGTATTGAGCTTATGAAATTAAGTTAGATCTAAAATTAAGAATTTCAGATCTAAGATATTTTCATAAGATTAGGTTCGAGCTTGGGTAGCTCAATTAGGTCTAGTGGTTGATCAAACTGAATCAAGAGTTAGTTAGGTGAGATCATGAAAGCTAATAATTGACCAGCCTAATAGAATTAAGTCTGGGTCAAGGTCAAATCACATTTAGATGTGACTCGATCAAGTTAAGACCTAATTTGGCTCAGTGGTTAGAGCCTGAATTGTAGACTAACTCAATTAGTTCTGGTTCGATAATTTGGTGACTAAGGTAAGTTGGGCAGATGTGACCGACTGGTTTTTAATGGGGAGCTACTCGACTCGAATACATTCTTATCGAGTTAATGGCATATCCCTCCCATCGATCTCACTTACCTAGCCATATGTGTCGACCCAGTTCTGATTTGAGATGGCTAACAATTCGAGCTGACCCATGCCACTAGGTTAGTCATAATTGTTATGACTATGTCAAGTCAAGTTTAAAGAGACCTAAATCAAATCTCCCTAAGAAATTATTAAGTCTAGCTCTTCCACCATTGTAGATGTGCGGGCCCTTCCCGGGGTTGATTATTCTCGGCTGGTTACAGTGGCTCAGTTGCATCGGGAAGACGCAACCATGTCCATTAGGCATTGGATGCTACGGATTAGAGGATGGGTTGGACTCAATATTTCAGATACGGTGAGGGAGCCAATCAGGAATCTAGTTCGTGCAAATGGTGGGTTTGGCTTAACTAAGGATTGGAGCAATATCTCAGATACGGTGAGCTTCATGAATTAGAGACCAAGTTTTGGGTGCACCATGATTAGAGAATCATTGGACAAGAGTTGTCCACTCATCGGTTGACCCATCACCAATAACTGTTAGGTGAGGTGATGAGCCAGTTGGTGAGACTGCACTGTTGGGAATAGTGTCCCAAAGCCAATCATCAGCCTGTTGACGATCGTGCTCCTTTTGTATTAGGACATGAATTATAAATAAATAAAAGTTATTTTAGTATTTTTTCATCACAAATGTTTCATCTTCTAATGAACTCCTGTGTTGTGGTGAAATCCTTAGGACTATTTAGACTAGACAAAGGAGGATTTGTCGCTTAGTCCTTAAACCTGTTCACGACCAAATGATATGTTGTTACCAAAGACGACAACGTTTATCAAGCATAGATCGTTGTGTGCCATATGGGTTGGTTGTCCTCATAACCAAGGAGTGTGGAGACACTGGTATGGCATACAGGTGAGATGTAATGGTACATCTGCACTGAACGTGACCGACTCCGCAGCTATTTCTGCTATCAAGATTTACTCCGATGGGATATGGGTATAAATGTCCCTCCGACCTGAGACCACCACGGTGACTTGCAAGCAACTCACTGCACTTAGGCACTGGACTACCTGAATTTCTAATTCAGTAACGGAAGGCTGCTGGGTGTAGTCAAGTACTTGACTTGTCGGTGCATGTGTCAAGATGGGATTGACCACTCCAATTTAGGAGCTGTGTACAGTCGTGTTTCAATTTAGCAAAACCTTGGCCAGGGTAGTCCTAGTGAGGAGTCACAGGACTGATTGAGTTGAGTACGATTCGGATGATCTCATCAGGGTTGACAGTTTAACCCTGAGTCGTCCTAAACACAGGGGTCAAAAGAGATGAATTATACGGTAACCATATTCACGTAGGTTCTGAATGTTGTGATTGTGACTATTCGACCTATCCGGATGTCGGGTACCATTGCTAGATGGTCACTTCGATTAGTACAAAATTGGTTCCTGTGCTACCGGCTTAGGTTCGAACCTGTGGGGTCACACACATTAGAGGTTCCTTTCTAATCTGATGGCTGATTATGAGTCTTATGTGTCTGGGACTCTATGATTGAGAATTAGAATTCTCTGATCATGAGTTCCACACATTTTGGGTACCGGGGTCAAAATTTTGAATTTCAAATTTTGAATTTAAAATTTGAACTCTTCGATCAAGGTTTCATATTGATGGACTTTGATACCTGATTGCCCATCGAATTTGGATTCAATAATTATGAGAGGTTTTATTAGTAATTTGATAATTAACTCAGTTTGATTGAGTAATTATTTTTGGATCAAGTCCAATTGAATTGGATTCAGTTGTTTTTGACCCGATTAGGTTAAGAGTTGACCTAATCATCGAGGTGGTTTAGTCTCTAATTTGATCAGGGGTTAGGCTTAGTTAATTCCTGATTTGATTAGGATTTTATTGAGCCTAATTAAGCCTAATTAAGTTAGATTTAATTTAGTCTAATTGTACTTAACCTATTTTGATTAGGTTGGTTCAATTAAGATCAAACCACCATTTGAATTTGAATCCCTGCACCACCTTAAATCTCTGCGCCCATTTGAATTCACGAGAAGAAACTTCTCATGAATTTTTTCTCACACAAAGCCCTTCTTACACCCACTCATGTGCACCAATATTTGGATAAAGATGATTAGTTAGCCATTCAAATTCAAAGCGTGTTTGAATTTGAATGGATAACTTATCTCTTGCGCATACATGACATTATCCACTTTAGCGCCCCACATCTCACACGAGAAAGAGTTTCTTGTGAATCCTTTCCATGCACAAAGCAGACTCGCACCTTCTCTTCTCACACCGAAGTGGATAGGGATGAGTTGGTTTTAGTTTGAATTCAAATTTAATTTGAATTCAAATGTGTAACCACTTGTCTTTATCCTCTCACGTGGATAAGACACGTTTTGAACTATTTCAAAAGAGATAGGGAGCTGGGGCGTACGTAGAAAAATTTTGAGAAAGAAAGTAGGGCGTGAGGAAGCCTTGTGCATGAGGTGAAGGTCCAAAACCTTCTGAGAGAAAAAGAAAGAAAATAAAGAAAATTGGTGTTGCTCCTAGATTGATTTTGATGATTACAAAGCAGATTGAAGGGATACAAACAATTGAAAAAGTCCTTATGCTCTTCAAGGGCAAAATCATAATTTTGCTAAAATCCTGATTTGATAATATCATTTGGTAGAACAAATGATTTGAAATCTATTGGTGAAAATTTCATTGTGTTTGGACTAATATTTTTGAAGTTATGAAGGTTTGAAGTGCATGAGTCGACTCATGAGTCAACTCATGGCACTATGAGCTGAATGGCACGAAAAAATTCCCATGGCACGCTGGATTTTTGGCTTGGCACGACCTGTGAGTCGACTCATGAGTCGACCCACAAGGCATGAGTCGACTCATGAGTCGACCCCTGCTGATTTGAGCCGAAAAATTCAGAAATCAGATCTTCTGGTCTGTTGCAACAGAAGTCGACTCATGAGTCGACTCCTGAAGCATGAGTCGACTCATGAGTCGACCCCTACGACGGGAAATGTCAGCAACGGCTATTTTTTTGCCCGTTTTAATTGCCATTTATGCTTCCTAAAAATCCTCTAACGGCTCTTTATCTGCCTAAATTATTTTCTCTTGCTTCTAATGCTACAAAATGCTTTAAATGATGAAAGAAATTGCAGATTAAATAGCGGATCAAACGTGAAGAGAAAAGAGAGGAAAAAGAGAAGAACAGAAGAGAGGATCCGAAATTTGCAAGAAAAAGCCTGAGATCAACGAAATATCCATAGAAAAAGAGAGAGGATCCACAATATACCAGAGAGATTGTGAAAGAGAAAAGGAAGATCTTTCAAGGAGAGAATTCTTCACGCCTATTGTTTTCAACCTTGATCTAGAGATCGTTCAAAGCTTTCAAGAGATCTTCAATCAACAATCAACCTCTTCTCAAGCGTTCAACCGTTCATTCATCTTGAGAAAATCTGAAAAAGGGGTTCTTCATTTGAGTAAAGCTTTTATTGTTATATTTGCTCATTTAAGGAGCTGTTATTGTATTCATCTGTGCTCTAAATATTCTTACTCTTTGTGAGTTTTTGCTCTTGTTTTTGGAGGATTTCCAAAACAAGGAAAGGTTGATCCGAACCTGAAATCGGAGTGTTTTGGGTTGGCTTGTACCCAGGAAACAAGTGTTCTAGCTTGGGATAGCTAGGGTCGGAGTTTCCGACGTCCTGTATTCTAGCTTGGGATAGCTAGTGTCGGAGTTTCCGACGTTTTGTATTCGGGTTGAATACAAAGGATAGTGGATTGAAATTCCCAAGTGGGATCTTGGGGAGTGGATGTAGGTGCAAGGTTAGCACCGAACCACTATAAATCCTTGTGTTTGTTGTGTGCTTTATCGCTTTATCTTATTTCTTTATTATATCCTTGCAATACTACTTTAGATAATTAATATTGATTTAAAGCCATTGTTTCGTTCTTCATAAGTCATCTGTTGGGCTTAAAATTTTTAGAAACCCAATTCACCCCCCCCTCTTGGGTTGCATAGCTGGGCAACAAGTGGTATCAGAGCCAGTGCTCTAGCCCTTCTTTGATCTAACAATCAAAGAGCCAAAGATCTATGGCAACCCATGTTGGAACTTCTCTAGCTGAGGGGCAATCAACAAACCGACCTCCACTTTTCAATGGGTCTAATTACACCTATTGGAAAGCTCGGATGAAGATTTTCATACAAGTACTCGACTATGATATGTGGAGTATCATAGTGAATGGTCCTCACACACCCACCAAGATTATAGATGGTGAGGAGTCAACCAAACCCGAGAAAGAATGGGATGAGGTTGACAAGAAATTGGCACAATTAAATACCAAAGCTATGAATGTTCTTTATTGTGCACTAGATGCTAGTGAATTTAATCGCATTTCTACTTGTGCATCTGCTAAAGAAATATGGAATAGGTTAGAAGTCACCCATGAGGGAACAAATCAAGTAAAAGAGTCTAAAATAAACATGCTTGTACATAAATATGAATTATTCAAAATAGAGCATGATGAGTCCATAACTGCTATGTTTACTCGTTTTACTGATATAATCAATGGTTTAAAGAGTCTTGGCAAATCTTATACTAACAGTGAACTTGTAAGAAAGATTCTCAGGTCACTGCCAAGAACTTGGGAAGCCAAGGTGACTGCCATCCAAGAAGCAAAGGACTTGAACACTCTACCTCTAGAAGAGCTTCTTGGATCCTTGATGACTCATGAACTTAGCATGATGCAACATCAAGAGGATGAAATCAAAAAGAAAAGAACCATTGCCCTCAAATCCACAACTTCACCTGATTATGAAACAGATGACTCTGAAGATGAAGATCAGGATGAGGAGATGGCTCTCATCACCCGGAAATTCAAGAAGTTTCTAAGAAAAAGGAAACAGGGGATGAGAAAGAAATTTACAAAAGGGGATCAAAGCATAGAAAAGGAAAAGATCAAACCCCTATATGCTACGAGTGCAAGAAGCCAGGACATTTCAGATCCGAATGTCCTCAATTGAAGAAAGGTCCAAAGAAATTCAAAAAGAAGGCAATGATGGCGACCTGGAGTGTGAGTGATGACTCAAGCTCCGACGAGGAAACCTCAACCGAACAAGCCAATCTGTGCCTGATGGCACATGAAAATGAGGTAACTTCTGAATCCACTAGTGAATTTACTTTTGAAGAATTGCATGAAGCTTTCTATGATTCAATTGATGAATTAAAGAAACTAGGGAAGAAAAACAAAGAGCTGAAATTGAAAAATCAGTCCTTAGTGAAACAAGCTGAAATTCTTTCAATTGAAAAATTCACATTGATTCAAGAAAATCAAAACTTTAAGGATGAAATTAACAGACTGAAATCTATAGTAGATAAGTTCACCTTAAGTTCAAACAAGCTAAATATGATCCTTGATAATCAGAAAGCTATATATGATAAGGCTGGACTTGGTTATAAACCCCTGAAGAAACAAAAATTTTTGAAGGATATTTATGCAAATTATTCAAGCAAAAAGCCTACAAATATTACTTGTTTTAAATGTGGAAGAATAGGACATAAATCATACACATGTCTTATTAACAAATATGCAAACACAAAGAAAATATGGGTTCCAAAAGGAACCATTCTGACTAACCTGAAAGGACCCAAGAAAGCTTGGGTACCTAAGACAGAAACTTGATCTGTGCCTGCAGGTGTGTCTAGCATCCCAAGAAGGAAACAGGAAATGGTATCTTGACAGCGGATGCTCGAGACACATGACTGGTGATGAATCACAATTCATCACGTTTGATGCTAAGGATGGAGGGATGGTCACCTTTGGAGATAATGGCAAAGGAAAGATCATCGGGATAGGTAACATTGGTATCACTCCCTCCAAATACATTGAGAATGTTTTACTTGTTAAAGGTTTAAAGCATAACTTACTTAGCATTAGTCAATTCTGTGATAAAGGGTATAAAGTAAGTTTTGAATCATCTGTATGCATTGTGACGAGTCCTATTAACGATGGCATTAAATTTATAGGACATAGGCATGGCAATGTTTATATGGTAGACTTGAATGATTTAACTAAATTAGACATGCAATGCCTAGTTTCCTTAAATGCTAAAATAAATGAGACTAGTTGGCTGTGGCATCGTAGACTTGCACATATTAGCATGCATTCTCTTTCAAAATTAATCAAAAAGGATTTAGTTCTCGGTTTGCCAAAATTGAATTTTGAAAAGGATAGAATTTGTGATGCATGCCAATTAGGTAAACAAACTAGAGTATCATTTAAATCCAAAAACACTATTTCAACTTCTAGACCTTTAGAGCTCTTACATATGGATTTATTTGGACCAACTAAAACCACTAGTCTAGGAGGAAAACGATATGGATTTGTATTAATTGATGATTACTCTCGTTTTACTTGGATTTTCTTTTTAGCTCACAAAAATGAAACTTTTCAAATTTTCACGAAATTTCATCGAAAAGTCACTAATGAAAAAGGGTTTTCAATTCAAAATATTAGAAGTGATCATGGAACAGAATTTGAAAATCATGACTTTGAAAATTTTTGTGATGAAAATGGAATTGGCCACAACTTCTCTGCTCCTAGGACACCCCAACAAAATGGGGTAGTTGAAAGGAAAAATAGAACCTTAGAAGAAATGGCCCGTACCATGCTCTGTGAAAGCAACCTTCCAAAATATTTTTGGGCAGAAGCTATTAACACAGCATGTTACATTTTAAATCGTGCTTTAATAAGACAATTTTTAAAGAAAACCCCCTATGAACTTTGGAAAGGAAGAAAACCAAATATTGCCTATTTTCATGTTTTTGGTTGCCGATGTTTTGTATTAAATAATGGCAAAGAAAAACTTGGTAAATTTGATGCAAAATCAGATGAAGCAATCCTTCTAGGTTACTCCTCCACTAGTAAAGCATTTAGAGTGTTCAACAAAAGAACCTTAGTAGTTGAGGAGTCCATACATGTTGTCTTTGATGAATCTAACGATCTTCCTTCAAGGAAGAATGAGGGTATTGATGATGCAGATCCACTAATAGAAGGTATGAAGGAGATCACTCTGAAAGATTCAGCAACTCCAGAAGACAAGGATCAAGAAGATGAACAAAATGAGAAAGGTGAAGAAATTCAAGAACAACCTCAAGGTACAAATGACTTACCCAAGGAATGGAGGTATGTTCACAACCACCCTAAGGAATTAATTATCGGTGATCCTATGCATGGGGTAAAAACACGTTCTTCACTTAGAGATGTACTTAATCATTGTGCTTTTGTATCTCAACTTGAACCTAAAACTTTTGAAGAAGCTGAAAATGATCATAACTGGATTAATGCTATGCAAGAAGAACTCAGTCAATTTGAAACAAATAATGTTTGGACCTTAGTGAAAAGACCTAAAGATTATTCAATAATTGGCACAAAATGGGTCTTTAGAAACAAATTAGATGAGCATGGAAATGTAATTAGAAATAAAGCAAGACTGGTTGCTAAGGGATATAATCAAGAAGAAGGAATTGATTTTGATGAAACCTTTGCACCTGTTGCTAGATTAGAAGCCATTAGACTTCTACTTGCTTATGCTTGCTTTATGAAATTCAAACTATTTCAAATGGATGTTAAAAGTGCATTTTTAAATGGATATATTTCTGAAGAAGTATATGTAGAACAACCCCCTGGATTTGAAAATCATGCTTTTCCCAATCATGTCTTTAGATTAAATAAAGCTTTATATGGTCTAAAACAAGCACCTAGAGCATGGTATGAAAGGCTAAGCAAATTTCTACTAAATAATGGTTTCTCAAGAGGCAATGTGGATACAACTCTATTTATTAAAAGAAACCAAAATGATATGCTAATTATACAAATTTATGTTGATGACATAATTTTTGGGTCTACTAATGAATCCCTTTGTCAAGACTTTGCTAAGCTTATGCAGGGAGAGTTCGAGATGAGCATGATGGGAGAACTCACCTTCTTCCTCGGACTCCAAATCAAACAATCAAAAGAGGGAATCTCCATCACCCAAAGCAAGTACACCAAGGAACTACTCAAAAGATTTGGAATGGAGAACTGCAAACCAATTGGCACACCAATGAGTCCCTCATGTAAGCTTGACAAGGATGATGAAGGTAAAAGCGTAGACTTAAAATACTATAGAGGTATGATTGGCTCATTATTATATTTAACTGCAAGTAGGCCTGATATCATGTTTAGTGTTTGCTTATGTGCAAGATATCAATCTAATCCTAAGGAATCTCATTTGAATGCTGTTAAAAGAATCCTTAGATACTTAAATGGTACACAAACTATAGGGTTATGGTACTCTAAGGACTCACAAATTAATTTGTTAGGATATTCTGATGCTGATTTTGCTGGATGTAAATTAGATAGAAAAAGCACAAGTGGAACTTGCCAATTTCTTGGAGTTAACCTAATCTCATGGTTTAGCAAGAAATAAAATTCGGTGGCACTGTCTACGGCTGAGGCCGAATACATTGCAGCCGGAAGTTGTTGTGCTCAAATCTTGTGGATTAAGCAACAACTCGAAGATTTTGGAATCAAACTTAATGAAACACCAATAAAATGTGATAATACAAGTGCTATAAATCTATCTAAAAATCCAATACAACACTCAAGATCTAAACATATTGAGATAAGACATCATTTTATAAGAGAACATGTTCAAAACAAAAATATAATTCTTGAATATGTTTGCACTGAAAATCAATTAGCTGATATCTTTACAAAGGCCCTTAGTGAGGAAAGATTCTGTGAAATTAGGAGAAATCTAGGAATTCTAGATCCATTTGTCTGAAATTTCTCAATTTCCAAAGAATAGATGTCAAAAACTCTTAGAGCTCAATTTTCAACATCTATCCTGGTCCCAAAAGCTCAGGTTTATCACTCTAAAAACTTATCATTGAGCAAAATTCTTTCTCCCAAAATTTTGAATTTTTCTGGAATTTATTTGCATTTTTCCTGATTTTCTGAACTTCATGAGTCGACCCCCATGAGTCGACTCAATGGCAAACTTGTAAATCCCACCAACTTCCATCGGGTTCATTGTTTTTAAAACGGGAAACCTTGTTTATGAGACGACTCATCTTCTCGTCGTTCTTCTTCCGAAAGCCGTCCTCTCCAAACTTCTGTTTTACTTCAAATCCAAGGATTAATTTCGAGGCAATTCTCCCTCCTCCTCTCCACCAAAAATCGCCTCCTTGAAAAGGATTTTTCTGTGCTTTCTCGCAGTGTTAGGCGCGGGTGGAACGTGCCCTAGAACTTCACCGTTCATTCAAAATCTACTTCTTTTCTCCACCAAAATTCTTCTTTACTCTTTTGTGATCCCTCCTCCACTGAATTCAAGTCTTCTTGTCTGCTACCTTATTGGATATGGCTCCAAAGATGAAACTTCCCCAAAGAAGGAAATCAATCCGAGAGCCTGAGGAAATTGTCCGAAAGAAAAGGCATGCTCAGTCTTCCACTGTTCCCAATCCAGTTTCAGTACCTGCTCAAGGTCCCTCTCAACCCTCCATAAGCCCCAGTGTAAATCTTCTTTCTGATAGAAAAGTAGAAACCGGGAAAAATATAGATTTTCGGTTCTTTGAGAAAGAAGGCTTTACTTTTGCTACCAAGATCAAAAATCAAGGATGGGAACTTTATTGCTCTCTTAAGGAAGTCACCTATGTTGATCTAGTCAGAGAGTTCTACCAGAACCTAAATTATGGAAACGGGTCTGTGACTTCAACTGTAAAGGAGATTGACATCTGTTTGGATTCTAGGATATTGGGAGAGATACTTCAGTTGCCTAGTGAAGGATACTCATATATGGAACTCCCAATTAAAGAAGAAGAGATCAGAATTATCTTAGGAGAAGATTTTTCAGGAAGTTTAAACAGATTGGAAGCAAAGCTACTGTCCATTGAGATGAGGGTCCTGCATCAGATTGTGACAAAACTATTCTTTCCTAGGAGTGGTAGACATGACTTACTATCTGGCAGAGATGTATGTGTCATGTTTCATATCATCACTCAGACCCCCCTAAACCTCCCTACACTTATGATAGAGGCCATGAGAGAAACTTTGAACAGATCCAAGGCACACTTGCCTTATGGTATGGCCCTTACTAGAGTTTTTAGGAGGTTTGGAGTTAGCTGTGAGGGGGAGACACCTACCAAGCTCTCACATGTGGACACTTTCAACCAACACAGCCTGCACCGAATGGGAATTACAAAGACTGTTGGTGGTTGGATCAAGGGCTCTGAAGAAAGAACTGAGGAGAGAGCTGAGGAAAGAGCTGAAGACAGAACTGAAGGCAGAGTAGAAGAAGGTCCATCTTCTCCTGTACATGATTTCAGGGCAGCTTCACCAGATACCCAGTTCATTCATGATACTGAGGCTGGCCCTTCTGAGTTTACTAGGATGCCCACACCAGTGTATCAGCCAGAGAGCAGAGCACCTCATTCAGAGTTCAGACTGGCTGACGATCAGATCGAGCATATATCTCAGCGTGTGGCTTCTTTGTTGTCTAGCCAGTGGAGTAGTACTTCTTTTGCACCTGGAGCTACTTCTTCTGATCAGACCATTACTCCCCACATCTCCACTATATTTCAGATGATTTCAGATCAGTCCATCAGGATACAGCAGCTTGAGGATACAGTCTGGAGACTTACTGGCAGAGTTCTTGACTTGCAGGGGCAAGTCCTTGCATTGGCCCATCCCCAGCCACAGGAGTCTACCATTGAGGTCACAGACCTCACTGCAGAGGCTGGCAGGCTCAGAGGAGCACTAGAAGGTGGATATGAGCTACTGAGGAAAGAGATCAGAGGATCGAGTGAGCATGCTACCACCCAGTTCACTGCTCTACTTCAATCTGTTTCCAGAGCACTGAACGTACTTGATTCTATCAGACTCATGATATCAGCCCTAGTATCTCAGCATTCTCAGCCACCTAGTTCATCTCGTTCTCCTGCTCGTGCCATCACCTCCACTCGTGGCAGAGGCAGACGGGGTAGAGGACGCACTTCTGATCCATCATCTTCTCATACTATATCTGATGACTCTGATCATTGACTTATCTAGATCTTAGGAGTTAGTATCTTGTTCTAGGATCTATACCTTGGGGCCATGTATTGCCATTTAGCTGGTTGAATTCTATGTATTGAAATAATTATGATTTTAATGGAATCATCTTTTACCTATATTTCTACCTCTTTGTAATGATTATATTTTGGTTATATTTTAATCTTTGATACATCTGTTGAAATATTATCTTCTCCTTATTGTTGTTTGCTATTGATAATTGCTATATTAAGGGGGAGCAAACATCTGTGAAAAACTCTAAAGAGGAAGAAATTAAAGAATATTTTCAGAAAAGGAAAAGAAAGAGTTAACTATGTTTGATGATGTCAAAAAGGGGGAGAAATTAAAATTAAACAAAAATTGATATTAGACAAAAAGCAAAACCCTAAATTATGAAAAAAAAAGGGGGAGAAATTAAATTAAAACAAATATTGAAGAAATTAAACAAATATTGGAAAAATTAGACAAAAACAAGGATTGAAAGATTAAACAAAACTTTGAGAAATTTTGGTATCGAAATTTGGTATCAGACAGAGAAATTTGGTATCAGACAGAACTTTAATCCATCAAAAGCAAAATCATGAGTACAATGCAAATAAGTATTTTTTATATATATGCTCTGATATTCAAACTTGCTTTTGAAATTTTACTCACCTTGAGACATCAATAAGAAATTTGTTTTACTCTGATACATCCTACAATTTCTTTCAACTTGATCTGATACATGATAACATTTGATCCGATACAGTGTGAAGGTTTCTCTAAAATATTATAACATTTGCTCTGATACTGTATGAAATTTTCTCTGATACATTAAAAATTTTCTTGCTCTGATACATTATAAAATCTTTTCTGATATCATTGTAAAAATTATTTTTGCTCTGATACATAGAAAAAGTTATTTATCTTCTCTTGCTCTGAAATATCTTGAACTCAAAATGATCTAATACCCTTTTCAAATCTTTAAGAAAATGGACAAACTATTTTTGCATTTATATTACATGCCAAAAGAATCATACTCTTTTCAAGCATATACACCCATAATGGATTCTTTTGAAATTAATGCATTAACATAAATATTTTTGTTCATATGTTTTGTCATCATCAAAAAGGGGGAGATTGTTGCTCCTAGATTGATTTTGATGATTACAAAGCAGATTGAAGGGATACAAACAATTGAAAAAGTCCTTATGCTCTTCAAGGGCAAAATCGTAATTTTGCTAAAATCCTTATTTGATAATATCATTTGGTAGAACAAATGATTTGAAATCTATTGGTGAAAATTTCATTATGTTTGGACTAATATTTTTGAAGTTATGAAGGTTTGAAGTGCATGAGTCGACTCATGAGTCAACTCATGGCACTATGAGCTGAATGGCACGAAAAAATTCCCATGGCATGCTGGATTTTTGGCTTGGCACGACCTGTGAGTCGACTCATGAGTCGACCCACAAGGCATGAGTCGACTCATGAGTCGACCCCTGCTGATTTGAGCCGAAAAATTCAGAAATCAGATCTTCTGGTCTGTTGCAACAGAAGTCGACTCATGAGTCGACTCCTGAAGCATGAGTCGACTCATGAGTCGACCCCTGCGACGGGAAATGTCAGCAACGGCTATTTTTTTGCCCGTTTTAATTGCCATTTATGCTTCCTAAAAATCCTCTAACGGCTCTTTATCTGCCTAAATTGTTTTCTCTTGCTTCTAATGCTACAAAATGCTTTAAATGATGAAAGAAATTGCAGATTAAATAGCGGATCAAACGTGAAGAGAAAAGAGAGGAAAAAGAGAAGAACAGAAGAGAGGATCCAAAATTTGCAAGAAAAAGCCTGAGATCAACGAAATATCCATAGAAAAAGAGAGAGGATCCACAATATACCAGAGAGATTGTGAAAGAGAAAAGGAAGATCTTTCAAGGAGAGAATTCTTCACGCCTATTGTTTTCAACCTTGATCTAGAGATCATTCAAAGCTTTCAAGAGATCTTCAATCAACAATCAACCTCTTCTCAAGCGTTCAACCGTTCATTCATCTTGAGAAAATCTGAAAAAGGGGTTCTTCATTTGAGTAAAGCTTTTATTGTTATATTTGCTCATTTAAGGAGCTGTTATTGTATTCATCTGTGCTCTAAATATTCTTACTCTTTGTGAGTTTTTGCTCTTGTTTTTGGAGGATTTCCAAAACAAGAAAAGGTTGATCCGAACCTGAAATCGGAGTGTTTTGGGTTGGCTTGTACCCGGGAAACAAGTGTTCTAGCTTGGGATAGCTAGGGTCGGAGTTTCCGACGTCCTGTATTCTAGCTTGGGATAGCTAGTGTCGGAGTTTCCGACGTTTTGTATTCGGGTTGAATACAAAGGATAGTGGATTGAAATTCCCAAGTGGGATCTTGGGGAGTGGATGTAGGTGCAAGGTTAGCACCGAACCACTATAAATCCTTGTGTTTGTGGTGTGCTTTATCGCTTTATCTTATTTCTTTATTATATCCTTGCAATACTACTTTAGATAATTAATATTGATTTAAAGCCATTGTTTCGTTCTTCATAAGTCATCTATTGGGCTTAAAATTTTTAGAAACCCAATTCACCCCCCCTCTTGGGTTGCATAGCTGGGCAACAATTGGGCATAGGGTTTTTGGTGTGTACCCTAGGGTTTCTACCTAGGGTTCGGGAAGTGAGATTTGTGTGCCACGAGTGTCGTGAGTTCACCAAATTTTAGGGAGAGATCCATCAGCCTCTCAACCAATCGTGCAAATGATCCAGAGCATCCGAGGAGTCGGCACACATCGATCGAAGGAGTTCGATCAACGTCAGCCATCAAAAGGGTGAAATCACGAACTAGCATTCGTGAGGAGCTGATCAGACGAAAACTTCATGTGGATGATCCGCAGAGGTCAGACACTAGTGTGACTGTGATGTGATGATCAGAGCCCCCCGACGGTGATCAGATTGTGGTGATCGACTACCCACAAAAGGTGATGTGTTCTGAACACAGTACAGTAAAAAGTTTACTGTTTCAAATTTAAATTTTAAATTTAAATGCATGCTATTGTATCATATTTAGATCCTAGTGTAGGGTTAATTAGTATTAATTAATGAGATTAATTAATAATTTTGCTGTAAAATAGTAATTTTAAAAAAGTTTTAAAATTACCATTTCGCTTAAAATGGTATCAGAGCATGGTTCTAGAATATGATATACCTATGCATGCGTAGATTAAGGTATAATCTATAAGTTCAAATTTGAAATTCAAAATTTAAAATTTGAATTTTGAAATTTAAATTTTGAAATTTAAAATTTGAAATTTGAAATTTGTTTGAAATTTTAAATTTGAAATTTGAAATTTGAAATTCAAAATTCAAAATTTAAAATTCAAAGATTGGAAATTTGAAATTTGATTGAAATCTCAAATTTAAAATTTAAAATTTGAAATTTGAAATTTAAAATTTAAAATTCAAAATTTAAAATTTAAAATTCAAAGATTGAAAATTCAAAATTTGAAATTTGGTTGAAATCTCAAATTTGAAATTTGAAATTCAAAATTTAAATTTTGAAATTAGTATATTTAGATATACTTGATCTAAGTAGCAAGTAATCTAATTGGGTTGGTTGCCATGGCCATCCGGTCATAGGAGAAAAGTAGGGTTTAAAGGCCCTCTCTTCCCATTCGATGGGGTCTCCTATGGCGGTAGGGATGCCGATGTAATTATATCCCATGTCGATGAAGAAGCGAAAGTACTTAATTATAAAATTTATCATGAATATATTAGATTAGCTCTAAAAGAAAATTTATGATTTATTTTGAATTATTTTCTGTTATGAAATGAGCAATAGGATTGCTGTTTATGAATTGTGCTGACCCGTTTGTGAAATGAGTCAACACATTTGATGAACAGAAAAAAAAAATCTTTCAAAATTTGAAAATTATTTTCGAAATACCAAACACTGACCGATCAGCCCAAGTACTTAATTAAAAGAATTAAATATTGTCTAGTAGGTCTAGAATTGTGAATTAAGACCTAAGACAATTGCATAAACTTGTGGGTCAATGGGTTAGATGAATTAGGTCCATAATTGGGTTAGACCTAAGGTTAGCTTAAAAAATAGACTAAATGGAGTAATTGGTCAAATCTAATCAAAACTTGAATTAGATTAGGTCAAGGATACTCTAGACTCAACTTCAATAGTTGTAGTTGAATGGGTCCATGTCTTTAACTAGACCAAGATGGACTTAATTCATGGCTATGCAGTAGAGCCCTATTTACTAAGTTGATCAAAATTAAAACTAATGAACTGGTTGGTGTCTAAGGTAAGTTCGGTAGTTTTGACCAGTGGTTCTTAAGCGGGAGCTACTCACATTGATTCGATCATTGACGAGTTAATGGCAAAGCCCCACCACTGATCTCACTTACTTGGCCAATCTGGTAAGTTAGATTTTGATTAGATCACTTGGTGATTAGAGCTCACCCAAGTCATTAGGTAAATCAGTGTGACTGATTTAGGTGCTTTAATTAAATCCTTTTTAATCTGACTTGGTGAAGTCAGTGGGAGGATTGAAATTGGCTGGATGATTTTTTCTCTACTATTCTTTAATAAAATCCTCAAAAATTATTAGGTCTCTAAAATGATTAAGTTATAATGATAACTAAGTCAATGCCTCCCATTAAGTGAGTGATAATGAGTCCATTAGTTCAATGATCATTGGAGGCCCAAAGGCCTGGTGCTCATTGGCTAATGGAATTATCATTCATAATATGATAATTTGGTTGAGTCTTTTTGATGGTGGTTAGGTTGGCCGGCCAAAGTCGGGCCTGATCATTTATTGGTCTGATTCACCAAATTAAGTCATGTTAATGGTTGGACCTAACCAGATCTTTTCAGTGGAGGCCAAAGCCTACTGATTAGGTTCTGGGATAAAATCAATTACTAGAAGTTGTTTAGAGAAACAACTGGTTAAGAACCTACCCATAGATGCACATGGGTTGACCAACCAAAGTTGGGCTCGTGTGTAGTCTGTGTGGATTTTAGTACCTATTAAGGAATTAAAGTAATTCTTCGAATTAGAGGTTGAGGCTACCAGTTCGTAAAAATATTGGAAAAAACTTTAGACTAAAGTCCAAGTCTTTAGTATTAATTTATGTACTAATAGAGGTCTGGTTTTTCTTTATACAGCTATGGCCACTACCCTGTCGCTCCGGTCATTATTAGATAATGACAAGCTCATGGGACCTAATTTCGATAGCTGGTATCGAAAATTGAAAATCATCCTTGAGCATGAGCGGATCCTTTATGTAGTAACGGATCTAGCACCTGAGGAGTCAGCTCCGAACGCTAGTAAGGCGATCCGAGACACTTACTAGAAGTGGCTCAATGACCGCACTACCGTCCGATGTATTATGCTGGCAGCAATGAATGACGAGTTCAGCCGCAGGTTTGAGAACGCCCAGCCACAGGAGATGCTTCAAATGTTGAATGACTCCTTTGGCACGCCTGACGACGTTGAAAGGCACAAAACTAGTTATGCCATTTTCAATGCTTGGATGAGGGATGGGGCCTTAGTCACTGATCATGTACTGTATATGATCGAGATGATTGAGCGCCTAAGCAAACTGGGTTTTCCTCTGCACGAGCAGCTCGATAAGGATGAGATCCTTAATTCCTTGCCCAGGTCCTTCCTCCCATTCCTTACTCATTTTCGAATGACAAAGCCTGCAGTAAACTACCACGGGTTGTTGGGGTTGCTGCAGAACTTTGAGAAGGATCACCAGCTCCATAAGGAGTCGGTGAATATAGTGGGAGGGTCTTCTTCTCATCGTCGACCCTTTGGGAAGGGGAAGAAGAACAAGAAGAAGAAGAACAAGAAGGTGCAGCCTCATGCTGGGACGGTTGCACAAGATCAGACCAAGAAGCGCAAGCCCGACCAGAGCCAGGTGGAGTGCTTCTTTTGCAAGAAGCAGGGGCATTGGAAGAGGAACTATCCTCAATACATTGCCTCCCTGGACCCGAATAGGCCGAAGAAGAAGTAAGGTAATTATATGATAACTCCTTGCAACTTTTCCATATGTGATACTACTGCCTGGGTATTGGATACCGGAAGCCCTTATCATATTTGTAATTCGATGCATGGTCTGCAGGTCAGTAGGAGATTTGATGAAGGAGAGAGGTTCCTGAACGTTGGAGATGGAAGCAAAGTTTCAGTTCTAGCTTTAGGAATCATGAGTCTTGTAATCAATTCTCGTAATGTAATTCTGAGTGAATGTCACTATTGTCCTAGCTTTTTATTAAATATTATTTCTGTAGGCCTTTTGGCCATGTACGGTTATGATTTTTTAATAAAAAAAAATATTTGTAATATCATTTTGAATGGTGTTACAATGTTTGTTGGACAATTAAATAATAGAATTTACTTACTATCACAGCCTGTTAATGTAGTTCAAAACTTCGGTAAATACCCTAGAATAGATAATGTGTCAGAAGTCTATCTTTGGCACTGTAGGCTAGGTCATATCAATAAGAATAAGATAAACAGGTTGGCTCAAGAAGGAATTCTTGAACTTGGTGATTGTGAATCACTTCCAACCTGTGAGTCTTGTCTTCTTGGAAAGATGATCAAGTCACCTTTTACTGAAAAATGTGAGCGAGCCAGTGAACTCTTGGGTCTGGTACATTCTAATGTATGTGGACCTATGAGCTCAAGTGCAAGAGGTGGATATTTCTACTTCATAACCTTCACAGACGACCTATCGAGGTATGGGTATGTCTACTTAATGAAGCATAAGTCAGAGTCGTTTGAAATATTCAAACTATTCCGAAATGAGGTAGAAAAACAAACTAAAAGTGTATTAAAATTCTTCAATCTGATCGAGGAGGTGAATACCTTTCCAATGAGTTTCTGACATATCTAAGGAAGAATGAGATTCTCTCTTAGTGGACTCCTCCTGGAACACCACAGCATAATGGTGTGTCTGAAAGGAGGAATCGGACCTTATTGGATATGGTTCGATCCATGATGGGGTTTGCTAGTCTGCCGATCTCCCTCTGGGGATATGCGCTCGAATCGGCTTGTTACCTTCTAAATAGAGTTCCGAGTAAGTCTGTAGCCAAAATGCCATATGAGATATGGATAGGACGTAAGCCAGTACTTTCACACCTTAGGGTTTGGGGGTGTCCGGCTTATGTTAAACGTTTAATTACAGACAAGCTTGGACCTAGGTCTGACAAGTGTAATTTTATAGGGTACCCAAAAGAGACCAAAGGGTATTATTTCTACCTTGTTGATGAGCAAAAGGTGTTTGTCAGCCTTAAGGCAATCTTTTTAGAAAAGGAGTTCCTTAGTGAAGGAACTGTTGCCTCTAAGGTCGAACTTGACGAAGTTCGACAGGTGGAAAATCTGACACATGTTACTGAACCTGAACCGGATTTGATTAGATCAAATCTGGAGCCCATTGATTATGCACCCTTAAGGCGGTCTGGTAGAGTACCACATCAATCGGACAGATACTATAGTTTTTTGGTCCGGGATGGCGATCCTGTGGAACTTGATGAAAATGATGAGGATCCGATCACCTACATTGATGCAATGCAGAGACCTGACTCTGAGAAATGGCTAGAGGCCATGAAATCTGAAATGGAGTCCATGAAGGTCAACGATGTGTGGACATTGGTTGACTCACCCGAAGGAGTGAAACCCATAGGGTGTAAGTGGGTCTTCAAGAGGAAGAGGGTGCAGACGGAAAGATGGAGACCTATAAAGCCCATCTAGTTGCCAAGGGATATCGTCAACGTTATGGTATAGACTATGATGAGATGTTTTCTCCTGTGGCAATGCTCAAATCCATTCGGATTATGCTTGCGATAGCTGCCCATCTAGACTATGAAATCTGACAGATGGATGTGAAGATAGCTTTCCGAAATGGAGAGCTGGACGAAGAGGTGTATATGATACAACCTGAAGGGTTCACATCCACAGATGAGTCTAAGGTATGTAAGCTACAAAGGTCCATTTATGGACTTAAACAGGTATCTCGGAGTTGGTGTTGGGAAATGTGTCCCAAAAAGCCAATCGTCAAGCTGTTGACGGTTGAGCAACCAAGTATTGTAATTGATTTGTTAATAAATAAAATATATTTGGCATTTTCATCATAAGCTTTCATCTTCTAATGAACTCCGTTGTTATGATGAAGTCCTTAAGACTATTTAAGTTCGATAAAGAGAGGATTTATCGATTAGTCCTTAAAACTGTTCACGACCAAATGATAGGCTGTTAATAAGGACGACAGCTTCTATCGAGCATAGGTCGCTGTAGGCCATATGGGTTGGTTGTCCTCTTAACCAAGGAGTGTGGAGACACTGGTATGGCATACAGGTGAGATGTAAGGGTACATCATCATTGAACGTGACCAACTCCAGAGTATTCTACTGTCGAGAATATCTCTGATGGGATATAGGTATAAGTGTCCCTTAGACTTGAGATCGCCTCAGTGACTTGCAAGCAACTCACTGTGCTTTGGTACTGGACTAACTGAATTTCTAATTCAGGGACGGAAGGCTTCTGGGCATAGTCAAGTACTTGCGAAGTCAGAGTGTGATCGAGATGGGATTGACCACTCCAAGAGTTGAAGAAGAATGAGTCGCTGTATTTCAATTTAGCAAAACCTTGGCCAGGGTAATCCATTAGATGGATTTGATATTTTGAAATACAATGTGGACAACCTGATCAGAGTTGACAGTTGAACTCTGGGATGTCCTATGATCATTTTGGTCAAGGGGATGAATTATATGAAAACTATATCCGCATGGGTTCTAAGGATGTTGTTCTACACATTCGACCTATCCGATCGTCGGGTACCATTGCTAGATGGTCACTTCGATTGGTATAGAAATTTGTTCCTATGCTACCGGCTTAGGTTCGGACCTATGAGGTCACACACATTAGAGTTCATGATCCGATCGGATGGTTGATCAACGATTAAGAATCGTTCTAGGGTTAGATGATCAATACGATTGATATTTAACCCAGTGCAAGTGTTGCAGGAGGATCGATTAGCAATTCGATTGCTAATTAGCTTAATTTGATTAAGCCAATGGGCTGAGATTAAGTCTAATTAAATATGATTTAATTAGATTTGGTTTGGACTTGATTGGATCAAGTCCAATTGGTTTATTGGATAAGCCAAGTGCAAGGAAAGACTAGTCCTAGTTCAACTAGGACTTGGGTCAATCTAATTTCTAATTTGATTAGAAAATTAAATCAGATTTAAATCTAATTTAATCTGATTAAATTAGGTTCTTAATTGGGTTAAGACCTATTTTAATTGGGTTGATCTAATTTTGATTTGATTTGGTTTGGAAACCAAATTAAAACAAGTTATGAGACAGAATCCTAGTAGGACTAGGATTCCACCTTGCACCACATAAACCTTCTCCACGCCCTCTCTCTTATTCAACGCCAATCTCCACTTATTTTGTGCGACAAAAGCCCTCTCTCAGATCTCTCCACGTTCACAAAAGGTCTCCTCTCTTCTTTCTTACATGGAAGGTGATTTGGATCAAATCTAAAAGGAATAAGTTTGGATTTCGAATTCTATGAGATAGAGTTTTAGAAATCCAAAACTCTTTCAATTTTGCACCGAATTTATCCAAATTTTTTTTGGAATTTTCGTGGCTTTTAGGGTTTACATTGTATACCCTTTTCTAGTGATCCATGCACGAAAATATGGAGGAGGTGCTCAAGAGTTGGGCGTCCCTTTACTTGCCATGTTTGGATAAGCCTTGATTAGGTGTTTGACCTAGACAAGGACTCTATCATATCTCTCTATATAAGATGAGTTTCTTTGTGAAATTTTAAGGAGAGATATTTTTTTGAGAGGCTTTCTACCATCCAAAAATCAGAGAGAAATACCTTTGGGTTGTAGAGATATAAAATACACAAGTTAGGGCATTTAGAGAGAAAAACGTGAAGAAGAAGAGGGTCTTCTTCTAGGGTTTTTATTTTCATATCTTTCCTCCTTCCATCTTGAGTTTCCTGAGAGCGTCTCAGATCTGAAACTCCTCCTTCTACTTTCCATCTTTGGAAGAGTCCAAATCAAGAAGAAGGAGGTACCTGATCAACCATCAAAG
>NC_025995.2:45704236-45734297 GCF_000442705.2 Elaeis guineensis | reverse complement strand
CTATTTTGATTAGGTTGGTTCAATTAAGATCAAACCACCATTTGAATTTGAATCCCTGCACCACCTTAAATCTCTGCGCCCATTTGAATTCACGAGAAGAAACTTCTAATGAATTTTTTCTCATGCAAAGCCCTTCTCACGCCCACTCATGTGCACCAATATTTGGATAAAGATGATTAGTTAGCCATTCAAATTCAAAGCGTGTTTGAATTTGAATGGATAACTTATCTCTTGCGCATACATGACATTATCCACTTTAGCACCCCACTCTCACACGAGAAAGAGTTTCTCATGAAACCTTTCTACGTGCAAAGCAGACTCGCACCTTCTCTTCTCACGCTCAAGTGGATAGGGATGAGTTGGTTTTAGTTTGAATTCAAATTTGATTTGAATTCAAATGTGTAACCACTTATCTTTATCCTCTCACGCGGATAAGACATGTTTTGAACTGTTTTAAAAGAGATAGGGAGCTGGGGCGTGTGTAGAAAAATTTTGAGAAAGAAAGTGGGGTGTGAGGAAGCCTTGTACATGAGGTGAAGGTCCAAAACCTTCTGAGAGAAAAAGAAAGAAAAGAAAGAAAATTGGGCGCAGGGTTTTTGGTGTGTACCCTAGGGTTTCTACCTAGGGTTTGGGAAGTGAGATTTGTGTGCCACGAGTGTCGTGAGTCTACCAAATTTTAGGAAGAGATCCATCAGCCTCTCAACCAATCATGTAGATGATCTGAAGCATCCGAGGAGTCGGCACACATCGATCGAAGGTGTTCGATCAACATCAGCCATCAAAAGGGTGAAATCACGAACTAGCATTCGTGAGGAGCCGATCAGATGGGAGCTTCATGTGGATGATCCACAGAGGTCAGACACTAGTATGGCTATGATGTGATGATCAGAGCCCCCCAACGGTGATCAGATTGCGATGATCGACTACCCGTAAAAGGTGATGTGTTCTGAACACAGTATAGTAAAAAGTTTACTGTTTCAAATTTGAATTTCAAATTTAAATGCATGCTGTTGTATCATATTTAGATCCTAGTGTAGGGTTAATTAGTATTAATTAATGAGATTAATTAATAATTTTACTGTAAAATAGTAATTTTGGAAAAGTTTTAAAATTACCATTTTGCCCCTGCACTGAATTTTCGCTTCATGCACCACCCACTAGAAATCACTAATCATGGAGATTTTTACATCTCTACCAAGGGAGTGTAGGGATCTGAAAAAATAGTGGGAGCCTAATTTTTTTAAAAATAAAAACCCTAAATAAATTGGTTGAGTCTGATTTCAAAATTTAACTAGAAACTTTTGACTCTCTACAGGAAACATGTCTGCCTTAAACCCCCTGACCAAAATTCTAGACACTCATAGACTGACTGGATCAAATTTTAAGGACTGCTTGAAAAACTACAGAATTATTCTGGGTTCTGAAAAATTGACTCATGTCTTGGACTAGGACCCACCTGCCATGCCAGCACGTCCGACTGCTGAACAGAGAGTGTCTCTAGAAAAGTGGACGGATGATGATAACAAAGCTAGGTACTACATGTTGGGTGCAATGTCTGATGATTTGCAGTACCAAAATGAAAATATTTTGACTACCCACCAAATGTTGGCTCACCTACAAGAGTTGTTTGGTGAACAGAGTCGCGCGGCCAAGTATCAAGTCTGTCAAAGACTTTTTAAGGTCAAGATGCATGATGGGCAGTCAGTCCAAGATCATTGTTTGACAATGATCAAGGATCTTGAGGAGCTTGAGAAGCTCGGTATCATCTTAGACAAGGATTTTTAGACTGATGTGATCCTTCAGTCCTTGTTTGATGCATATGGTCAGTTCATCATGAACTTCCATATGCATAAGATGCAATATACCTTGGCCGAGTTAATGAATATGCTGGTTACGGCTGAGCTTTCAATGAAAGATTCAAAAGGCTCAGTTCTTACTGTGGAGCAGACTTCTTCCAAGAGAAAGTCTTTTGAAAAGAAAAAGAAGTCTGTGAAGAAGCAGAAGGTGGATGGAAAGAAGAAGAAGATAGATTCGAAGAAGAAGGCTGCTGAAAAGGAAAAATATTTCTACTACCAATTAGACGGCCATTGGAAGCGAAACTGTCCTCAGTACCTGGCCATCCTGAAGAACAAGAAGGATGGTCCTTCTGGAGGTATGCTCATTATCGAATCTAATCTTACAGTTTCTTCTGCATCCAGTTGGGTGCTTGACTCTGATTTTAGTGCTCATTTGTGCACTTCTATGCAGGGTCTTGAGGAGAGCAGGAGGCTGAGGGATGGGGAGATGATCCTACGTGTCAGGAATAGAGCAAGAGTTGCTGCTGTGGCCGTAGGAACCTACCCTCTGCGATTACCGTTAGGATTAGATTTAGTTTTAAGAGACTGTTATTATGTGCCTGTAGCAAGCAGAAATTTGATTTCTGTTTCATGTTTAGCACAAGAAGGCTATATGATTAGCTTTCATAAGGACCATTGTAATATATTTTATGAAAATAATAAAATTACAAATGGTTTTGTTATTAATGGTCTCTATCAGTTACATGTTGATGTATCTGTTTTTAATATTGAGCAAAATGTGAATGCCATAGGAATTAAAAGGCCTAGAGATAGTCTAAATGATAAGTATCTGTGGCACTTAAGGCTAGGTCATATAGCGGAAGACAGGGTTAATAAATTAGAGAAATTCGAGCTACTGAGTCCGTTGACTTCCGAGTCATATCTGGCTTGTGAATCATGCTTTCAAGGCAAAATGACCAAGCTCCCTTTTGTGGGACATGAGGAAAGGGGCACAGACCTACTTGCCCTAGTACATACGGATGTGTGCAACCCATTTGATGTGCCGGCTAGAGGCAACTTTGTCTACTTCATTACCTTTACCGATGATATGTCTAGGTATGGATATGTGTTTCTAATGAAACACAAGTCTGAAGCTTTTGAAAGGTTCAAAGAATTCAGACATGAGGTAGAAAAACAAACAGGAAAGCCCATTAAGGTTCTTCAATCAGATCGAGGAGGTGAATACCTTAGTCGGAAATTCCTAGACTATCTTAAGGACAATGGTATAGTCTCTCAATGGACTCCACCTGGAATGCCTCAACTCAACGGGGTTTCAGAATGGAGAAATCAGACCCTATTAGATATGGTCTGTTCCATGATGAGCTTCACAGACCTCCCAGAATTTCTTTGGAGACATTGTCTCATGACAGCAATTTATGTATTGAATTGGGTTCTCTCTAAAACTATTCCTACCACACCGTATGAGATATGGCATGGTAAGAAGCCAAGTCTGAATCATCTCAAAATTTGGAGTTGTCCGGCTCATGTCAAGAGACAACAGACGGACAAGTTAGAGTTCAGATCTTTTAGAGCTCGGTTCATAGGATATCCTAAAGAGTCATTAGGATATTATTTTTATATTTTAGAAGATCGCAATGTGATTGTGAGTCGAAATGCTATTTTTCTTGAAAAATAATTTATTCAAGGTGATGGCATCGGAAGAATAATTAAGCTCAAGGAGAATGTCTCCCAAGAGCAACAAGCTAAAGAACCTGAGGAACCTAATCAATCAGAATTAGTCCTAACACAACCTTTTCCACCTCGTAGATCGACTAGGGTTTCCTGTCCTCCTGAAAGGTACTTAGGTACTATACAAGAGGATGTAGAAAAAATGTTCCTCACAAAAAATGGAGTTCATGGTGATGATCCCAAGACCTATGACGAGGTGATATCAGATATCGACTCCGAGAAATGGTTAGAGGCAATGAGATCAGAAATTGACTCGATGCACTCAAACCAAATCTGGACCTTGATAGATCCACCTGAAGGTATTGTACCTATTGGGTGTAAATGGATCTTCAAAAGAAAGATAGGTGCAGATGAAAATGTGGAGACATTCAAGGCTAGACTCGTAGCGAAAGGTTATAATCAGCGTGAAGGCATTGACTATCAAGATACCTTCTCGCCCGTAGCCATGCTAAAATCCATCCACACATTGCTTGCTGTTGCAGCCTATTTCGATTATGAAATATGGTAGATGGATGTGAAAATGGCATTCTTAAATGGATATCTTGAGGAAGATATCTATATGGAACAGCCGCTTGGTTTCACATCTAGTGATGATGATCACAAGGTCTGCAAACTGTAAAGGTCCATTTATGGACTTAAGCAAGCATCTCAGAGTTGGAATACTTGTTTCAATGATATGATCAAAATATTTGGTTTCATCAAGAACGAGGAGAAACCATGTGTGTTTAAAAAGGTCAGTGGGAGCGTAGTTATCTTCCTCGTATTGTACGTGGATGACATCCTCCTAATTGGGAATGACATTCCCATGTTGACCTCAGTCAAAGTATGGTTATCTAAGGAGTTCTCTATGAAAGATCTAGGAGAGGCATCCTTTATACTGGGTATTAAGGTCTATAGAGATAGACCAAATAGGATGCTGGGACTTTTGTAGAAGATGTACATAGAGGAGGTGCTAAAAAGGTTTAGCATGGATAACTCCAAAAGAGGTTTATTGCCTTTTAGACATGGCATTCATCTCTCCAAGAAGATGTGCCCTAGCACACCTGAGGAGATTGAACACATGAGCAAGATCCCTTATGCTTCGGCAATAGGGAGCCTCATGTATGCCATGCTATGTACACGACCTGATATAGCCCATGCTGTGAGTGTCACAAGCAGATATCAGTCAAATTCAGGCGAAGAGCACTGGACTTCTATGAAATGTATCCTTAAGTACTTGAGAAGGACTAAGGATATGTTTCTAGTCTTTGAAAATGGAGAACTCCAGATTCAGAGATTTGCAGACTCAGACTTTATGTCTGATATAGATGATGGAAAGTCAACATCTGGGCATCTGTTCATTTGCAATGGTGGTGCAGTCAGCTGGAAGAGTTTCAAGCAAATGGTAATTGCAGATTCCACCATGGAGGTAGAGTATATTGCTGCATCGGAAGCTGCAAAGGAGGCATTCTGGTACAAAAAGTTTGCCGCAGAGCTTGGAGTAATGTCATCGGATGCCATTCCTCTTTATTGCGACAATAATGGTTCCATAGCCCTAGTTAAGGAGCCAAGGTCTCACTAGAAGTCCAAGCACATCGAGCGGTGATTCCATCTGATCCGTGATTATCTCGAAAAAGGTTATGTCGAGGTCAAGAGAGTCGACTCCATAGACAATGTGGCAGACCTGCTGACTAAGCTATTGGGCCAACAGAAGATTGAAGCCCACCTTGAGAAGATGGGACTTAGATATGTAGCCAATTGGCATTAGGTCAAGTGGGAGTTTGTTAGATGTGTGCCCTAGATGCCAGATCGGCTGACACATTTCTGTACAGAACTAAGGGCAAATTTGTAATTTTGACTAAAATGAATAAAAGGGTTATTCTTCTATCACATTGTGTACATTGTGTCTGTGATACATCTTTGAGTTAGTAGAAATATAAATTCATATTTTCAAGAATTGAAAATTTAAGGCATGAATTTACATAACTAACTCATAAACTGCTCCTGACCATAGGATCATCACGAAAATGATGATCGATCTGAAAGGTTGGTGTACGATCGCTTCCTTAGGGTAGATGAGTCTTGAGTCTATGGTGTGGAGACACCAGAGTGAGAGTACAGGTATTCATTGAGAATGAGAGTACTGAGCGTGACCACCTCGAGCAGTCATAAAGAAGTCTACCTTCTCGTCGATGACTAGCTCAATGCTGCAGTTGTGTGTCTAGTTCTTTGACCAGAGGTGCATCGATGGTTCACCTTGAGTGTGCTATACTTTGACTATACCATAACTCGATCTCCTAGCCATTCGAAATCCTGAGGTGTATGTTGGCTGTAGCATATCCATTGTAGGAACCAGATCGCACCAAGATGGGATCTATCAACCTCGATAGATGAGAGGAGTAATCCTATGATGATCGAAAGATCGAGTCCTAAAGCTCATGGCCATGGTAGAGTAAAATAATGGAAAAGAGTTTTTCATTGGGTTTCACATCGGACTCGGATCGATCGATTGATTCATATGACTGATGTTGGGTTTGACGAGTTCACCTTAACACTAATTCAGTCGAGACTCTTGATAGAGGAACTCAATCACACAGGTAGCTGCACCAAGAGGTTCGCCTTCAATTCTGATGGGTTGCTACCATATACTACTAGGTGTCACTGGTGGATTTTGGGAGCAATTAGAATGATTTTGATAATCGATCATTCTAATTGTCTGAATCAGAAGAGTTTTGGTCCATCGAAAGGAGTTTCGATGATGTCGATGATGAGATCACGACATGTCTCATTACCATACAGAATTGAACCTAACTAAGTCACACAAATAAGGGTTAGGGTCTGGATGTCATCAATTGGGCTATCCTAATTGATTTGGATAAGATCCAATTAGGTTCAAGGAAATCGTGCCAGCACTCGATTGAGCCTAACTTTCTCCTCGTATAATCTTTTCTGTCTCTACTGAGCCAAATGTGATCTGGCTCATCCAGAGAATCTTGAGAAGGTTTCTCTCAGTCTAATTGAAGCTTGTCCAGCTCAGAAAAGGCTTGTCTTAATTCATGAGATGAATTTAAGACAACACCTGCTAATTTCTAGCACCTGCCAATTTCATTATAGGACATCTGTCAAAAGTTGACATATGGATCTTAAACTGAAGAGGATTCATTGGAGGATTTTTGTGGAGTGTCCACATGTCCAAACCACTTTAAATTGGGCACCATAATCAGATTATGGCGTGAGCTCAATTGGATTTAAGTGGGCGCCCCAAATTGATGAGAACGAAAGAGTCCTGATAAACTTGGACTCTTTGGCGCCACCTTATTTTTGCTTATCCAGTGTTGGCGCCAACATAGAAGAGAGCATGAGAATTTTTATCTAATGTGATCAGATGACATCACACCACCAAACAAAATTTTTTCAAAATTTATTGGAATTTTTTGATAGGTCGAATGATGTGGCACTGCACAGCATACAGGATCTATATAAACCCTACTGCACCTAGGGTTTCGAGATAGAACATATTTTATGCAAAAAACCTATTAGCTGCCACCTCCTCCCATCTTCTCTATATCCTCCCTGCTCTCCTTTCTCTCCTCTTCACATCCAAGAAGTTGGACATTCATCTGACAAAGGTACAAGGTGTGGTGATGCCTGGAACAGAAGGCTGCAGGACATCTTCGACAGGCTGCTGCTCCAACTTCAGAAGGAGTTCTGAAGTACTTCCAAATCAGATATTGATCTGATTTTTGGAGCATAGAATTGCGAGAAGAAAATGTTTTAGATCCTACCTGAGTGGATACTGGTAGAGGCCAGGCACTTGCGTGGCTACATCAGAACCTCAGGCAGTGCTGCGATCATCTACAGGGTAACTAGATTACCCTTGAGGTATGTCTATATTTCTCATACTTTTAGATTTAATTTTAGATTTTAAATATTAGATAATAAAATTATATCTAATAGACATTAGATCTGAAATAGCATAGGATAAAAAATATAAAATTTATTTCACCCCAGATTTGGTGAAATCTGGAAGATCCTACACAGGAAAAAGGTGGTTTTTCCTTTCACTTACACCCTATGGGCTTTACCCTTTCAAATGGATCAATAGGTGTCCATACATCATTGTCCATTATGGACTCTATTTCGGACTTTATGGCTCCAAGCCACTAATCAGAGTTGGACCTCTTCATGACATCCATGTAGGTGATTAGATCTTTATTGTTCTCATCGAGTTTAATAAGATCTATCTTAGAACTAGAAACCAAAGTATCTATCCGATGGATGTGTTACTCTACCGGATCTCCTTAATGATGCCTCTACAATAAGTTTTAGATTTGATCTAATCAAATCTGATTCTATGGGTTCACTAGATTGTATCAGTTTTTCTACCTATTGAACTTCATAAGTTCTATATTAAAGGTATCAGTTCCTTCACCAAGATACTTCTTTTCTAAAAGGAATACTGAACAAGTTTTATTCTTTAGCAAGGTAGAAGTTATATCCCCTAGATTCTTTGGGGTTATCCTACAAAATAATATATATAGGATCAGGATCCAAGCTAATCAATCTGCAAATATTTGACATAAAATAAATACTTCTAAATCCTAAGGTAAAAAAGTATCAGCTTACGCCTAGTCTATATCTCATATGGAGTCTTTGCGACTGATTAATTCAGAATTCAGTTGAGAACATGACAAGTAGTCTCAAGAGCATAACCCAAAAAGAAAACTGACAGACTTGTAGACCCCATCTGAAAGGAATATGCCTTACAAGTCAATCAAAATTTTATATTTTGATGGATTTTCTTTGTAATCTTTCAGACTCAAGTATTGACTCTTTATAAATAAAAGATATTTTTCATCATATGCTGCATCTTACTTTTGTAATGATTATGATAAACTCCATAAATTAAGATAATAGATTTAGGGTTATGATGAGATCATACCTGTGAGACTTAAAATTTTAAAAACTCTGATTTAGAATATTCCTAGTCATAGGAGCATTGAGTAGGGGATCAATGTTCTGGATAGACTAGCACTTCCTATGTATGCTTGATGGAGAGGGTGGCTGATCTTACATGCCACTTGTGTGAGATACTAATACAAGAAAGTGGGTGTTCATTAAAGATGAGTTCACTGAATTGATCTGACTTAAGAAACATCTTATGGAATCTACTTACCCATCAAAAGATATTTTCTTATAGTGGAAGTTGTGCATATAACTTTTTGACCTGAGACTACCATAGAACCTTGTATATATGAATCTATATTTTTGGTTCATACTCATTCATGACTTAGTCATGTATGGAGTGTTCTGGATATGGTTGAATGTGAATGGAGGTTGTGAGTAGGTCAACATAGAATCGATCACTCCTGGTAACAAAAGATCGCATCCTACTTGCTCTGATCGATTGATGATTCAGTAAGTCTTTGATCAAAGTAGAATAAAAATTAAAAAAGTTTTTAATATTTTATTAATCGAATCATCATTTAAGATTGAGAGAAATATGAGTATGATATTAGATTTAACATCATTCCATATCCAGAGTCATATTCGGAGTGCAGGAAGATCGCAGGATCGAATTGCACGATAACTTTCCACTGAAAGATATTTTTGATATTTTTATCAAAATTTTATATCTTATAGATAGATATGATATATTGCTAGATGTTAATCTTATCTTATGGGTTTGATCGAATTAAAGATTTTAATTCGATCATCAATTAGAAAGAGTTCTAATTGCTGAAATTGGATTAGCTCGATTGGATCTAGACTAGTTAGATTAAATTCTAATCAAATCAAATCAACTTGCACTCAGACCCATTCCTAGCTAGATGTGGAACCCAATGGGTCACACATAAAGAGAATTGATTAGGAGTCTAATTAGATTAGATAATATTTGCAAAATAGACATGCTAGCACATATTGCAAAAACTAGCTCCCTGTTTCGAATCAGGTTTGAAATTGATTCTAGATTAGGCTAATTAAAGATAAATTAATTCAAACTAATTTTGGGTATGAGTTGGGTCTGTCTTTGGCTACATGTACTAAAAATTTAGAGCCAAAAAACTAATTCTAATGCATAAAAAATTTTTCTTGTCCGTGGGTGCAGTCTTTGTGTGCAAAAATAGGTTTCACATCCCATGAGATGGGATGCCTCTTCCTTTAGCTTATCTAATGTTTCATGATGAAATAAATTTTTTAGTGATTTTTGACTTAATTATGAGTGAAAATTTTTTTTCTAAAGTTAAAACACCTTCTGATTTAATCATGAAAATTGGTTGAAATTGAAAATCCTGCCAATCTGATCCATGCACCTGACCAAGAGTCCAACTTATGAAGGACTCTAATCTATATGTCACGCCTCATCTTATTTTTAGATTTATTCCATGCTATCAGCAAGTTAGGACCTACATTTGGTTCATTAGATGGCCAAAAGTCACTAATGGGTGGTGGAGAAAAATTACTCCATGGAAAACTATGCGACGCATCGGAGAATCATCGAGAAAAATATTCTGAAGAATCCTTCTGTGTGAAGCGTCACTTGGATCTTTTCCCAATGATTGCCATATGTCAAAATTTTTCAGATGAGTGTGAGAATTTATCAATAGGTATAAGATTTTCTGATGGATGCGAGTGGCACGTGGAGTGGGTGCGAATAATTCTCGAAGGCGACCCGTCGCTAAGTATTTAAAGGGGATGCGCTGGGGGGTTTGATTCATTCAAATTTTTAATTCCTCCTTTCTTTTTAACATTCTCTCCCTATTATCCAATTAGTCTCTTCCTTCTCTTGTTAGAATAAGTCTAAAAATAGTAAGAACAAGTTCGATTTTAGGACAAGAGTCTTGGAAGAGAATTAAGGAAGATAAGGAGAGAAGAAAGGTAGGGATAGGAAGGCTAGGAGAAGAGGAAGAGGGTCTTGAGGTCCTAGTATCCAAAAAAATTTTTAGAGTAAAAATTTTGAAGGCAGTATCATCTCAAAGAGTTGGTATCCTAATCATAGCCTTATGTGGATTACCGTTGGAAGGCAAACACTTGGGCACCTAGTGGAGGTTCTGCCGGAATTTGGATTAAGCGCTGCAGGTATTTTTCTATAGCTTGAATTTAATTTTAAATTTATGTTATATATAATTATTAATCATCAAGAAGATGCTGGTTTAAGGATTTAATATTTAAGATTTTTTAAATTAAAATTTTGAAATCCATTATTCTTTCACTATGCATGTCCACCATAAAATCCTACAGTGGTATCAGAGCCAAGTTTGTTTGGTTCAATCATATATACATAATGTTTATGTGATGCATAGTATGATTCATATTATAAAATAATTTATGTCATCTATTATGCTTTCATATGATGATATAAAATGATGCATATATGATTCACCATTTTATCATCTTGACATAAGGTTGTCCTAGCATAACGGGGTTATGCTGCAAGGTTGTCCTAGGATGATGAATGTCCATATGTTATACTTGCACTTATAGAATATTTTAATACTGATATATAATTTAGTATTATATAGTTAGAATATGCATGAGATCAAACAAAAGTCTTCATTAAAAATTATATTAAGTGGTAGTGATATGTAACTATAGGTTAACCAATTTTTGATCAATTGATGTCTAGAAAAGTACTACAGGTGGTTCTTTAATTAGTTTTATTGTCTGACCTGATCAATTTATTGATATCTAAGAAAAGTAATAGGGGACCCCCACTTTACTTACCTGGCCAATTTGATTAAGTGATCTTGATATTGAAAAATCCTAATATTGAAAATACTACGAAGGGCCTTCCATCATGCTAAGTTAATGTTACATCATGAACTATGGCTAGTTTGTTATGTTAACACAAGGCTTGTCATAAGGATTGATATAATATAATCTTGGTGCGTAGAAGATGCTTACGGTAATTTTAAATGTACTATTTTATTGTGTTAACACGAGGACAGTTATATTAAAATTTGACTGTATTCAAATGAAGGATCTAACTTAATTAAAATATTATAGCTTGTTGTATTAACACAAGGCTAATAATATTTTAGAAGCCAAGATATGATATTGAAAATTGCATGAGATGCAATTGAAAAGAGTTTCTTACCTATGAACTCATAAGGATTTGTTATGTTAACACAAGATCATTATAAGGAATTAGGATCTCAATTCCACTAAGATAAATATGTAATATATCTCATTCATCATAGTAGAGGGTTATAATATTCGATAAAATAGTGAGAGGTACAATTAAATCTAAAAATCTTATTTAATTGTATGAGTCAATATGAGTTATTTGCTTATGTAATATTCTTTAATTATTATAGATTAAATTTTATAAATGGCATCTTCACTATCATTGTGAGAAATTTTAGATTCCAACAAGTTGATCGGTCTCAATTATGTGGACTGGTTGAGAAATTTGAAAATCATACTCACTCAAGAGAAGCTCTCCTATATTCTTGATGTCTCCGAACCATAAGAGATTGGAATGATGCCAAAGAGGAGGAGGTATCCACATACAGGATGTGGAAGAAGGACAGTTTGACTGTCAAGTGCATCATACTGGCCTCTATGAGCAATGAGTTGTAGAGGCAGCATGAGAGCATGGATACTCAATCCATACTCTTCAATCTTAAAGAGTTGTATGGAGAACAGAGTAGGACTGCTAGATATAAGATATCTAAGTAGTTATTTCATGCTAGAATGACTTAGGGGTCATCCGTACAAGACCATGTCCTGAAAGTCTTTGATCTGATTACTAGATTGGGTCAACTAGGTTTTGTGATGGATGGAGAATTAAGTCAAGATTTGATCCTGCAATCTCTCTCTGAGTCATTCACTCAGTTTGTCATGAACTATCACATGAACAAAGTGAATACCTCCTTGCCTGAGCTATTGAATATGCTTAAGACAGCTGAGAGCCATATTAAGAAAGAAAAGGCTCTACTTCTTCTTGTGGATAAAATCTCTAAGAAGAAGTTAGGTTTTAAGGGTTCAAAAAAAGCACTGAACCCTAAGGGTGGCAAGATGAAGAAGAAGGAGAAGAAAGTCTCAAGACAAGGTACTTGCTTTCATTGTGGCAAGGCAAGACACTGAAAAAAAAATTGTAAGTTATATCTTACAACTGTAAAGGCTAGTGCAAGCGACGCACCAAAAAGTATGTATAAGATACATACAATTTTATCATTAAGTTCTTCCAATTCAGACTCTTGGGTATTGGATACTGCTTACGGTTCTCATATCTACAAGTCGTTACAGGGGCTGGAAAATATTATAGTGCTGAAGAAGGATGACTTCGAGCTCTACGGTGCTGGAGAAGAGTCCATCCAAGCAGAGGCTGTAGGGACATATATGTTGAAGTTACATTTTGGGAAGATCTTAGAGCTAGAAAAATATTATTATATACCTAAAATTATTAAAAATATTATTTTTGTACCATTGCTATTATAACGAGATTATGAAATAAATGGAAAGAGCAATAGTTGCTCAATTTTTTTTTCTAATAAAATTTTTTATCATGGCGTTATTAATAATGGTCTTCTGATTTTATCTAATGATAATATTTTTCATATTGATGAAAGCAAAAAGTAGAAGAGGGAAGAGTTGAATAATACTTTACTTTGGCATTGTCGACTTGGTCATATAAGTAAGATAAGGATTAACAAGTTATACAAAGAAGAGTTTTTTGATCCTTATGATTATGAATCATTAGGTTCTTGTGAATCTTGTCTTATGAGAAAATGAACTAAGACTCCATTTAGTGGACATGGAGAAAAGACAAGTGAGTTATTAGGACTTGTACATACTGATGTATGTGGTCCTATGACAATAGAAGCCAAAGGAGGATACTCTTATTTTATAACGTTCACTAATGATTTTTCTAGGTTTGGATATGTTTAACTTATAAAACATAAATCCAAAATCTTTGATAAATTTAAAGAGTATCAAAATATGGTTGAGAAATAAACTAAAAAAAATATTAAAATCCTTCGATCTAATCGAGGAGGAGAATACTTATCTAATGAGTCTCTAGATCATCTTAAAGAAAATAATATTCTCTTAGAATGGATCCCTTCCTATACACCACAGCTAAATGGTATAGCAGAAAGGAGGAATCACACTTTATTAGATATGGTGTGGTTCATGATGTGCCTTATAGACTTGCCTATTTTTTTCTGAAGATATGCCCTAAAAATTGCTGTCTATATCCTGAACATAGTACCTTCAAAATCTATGCCAAGCACTTCATATAAAATATAGAGAGGAAGAAGCCTAATTTTAAGTATCTTAAGATATGAGGCTGTCCAACTTATGTTAAAAGAAATTTTGGACATAAGCTGAGTGTTAGGGCAGACAAATACTTGTTTGTAGGTTATCTTAAAGAGAGTATGGGATACCTCTTTTATCATCTTACTTAATAAAAGGTGTTTGTCATTCAACATGGTATTTTTATGAAAAAAGAGTTTATTCTAGAAAAAGACAGTGGGAAGAAAATTGAACTTGTAGAAGTTCAAGACATACAAATGCAAGCACAAGATGATCCTCAACCAAAAATATCTATTAATAAAGTACAACCATAAAATACACCTCATCTTCGATGGTCGGATAGAGTGTGGAATGCACCTATAAGGTATGGGTTCGTTATTGAGAATAATGAAGCCCACATCATTGAGAATGATGAACCTTTGATCTATATGGAAGTTATCATGAGTAGGGACTCAGATAAATGGCTAGAGGCTATGAAATCTGAAATGAACTCCATGTACTCCAACCAAATGTGGACTTTGATTGATGCACCAAAGAGTGTGACCCTTATTGGATGCAAATAGGTCTATAAGAAAAAGATTGGAGTAGATGGCCAAGTTGAAACCTATAAAGCTAGATTGATAGCTAAAGGTTTCAGGCAAAAACAGGATATTGATTATGATAAAATATTTTCATCTGCTATCATATTCAAATCTATACAGATTATGCTTGCAATAGCAGCATACCATGATTATGAGATTTGACAAATGGATGTGAAGACCGCCTTCCTTAGTGGTTATTTTGAAGAAGAGATTTATATGTCTTAGCCAAAAAGATTTATCTCAAAAGGTATGTAGGCTTAAGAAATCTATTTATAGATTAAAGTAGCCCTTGAGGAGTTGGAACATCCAATTTGATGCTATAGTCTAAGAGTTTTGCTTTATCAAAAATATGAAAAAACCTTATATATACAAGAAGACTAGTGGGAGTGCCATTATCTTCTTAGTTTTATATATGGATGACATATTTCTTATTGAGAATGATATTTCAATATTATTATCGATCAAGATATGGCTATCAAGTAAGTTTTTCATGAAGGATATGGGTGAAGCATCCTATATACTAGGTATAAAGTGAAAGAACCAGATCTAGGATTTCAGGGTTAGATCTTGAAAATTTTTTAAGATCAGACAGTGGAAGACTAAAATAAATCAAAATTTATCTTATAAAATAAGAAAATCTCTAGATCTAAGATCCTATTACATGATTATTACATTGTATTAAATCAAAAATTAAAATATAAAGAGCAAGAACTATATGTTGATCATATCAACATGTTTCTATGCTACATCTAATGTATGTAAAATATAATAGATCAGATCTATTACCTTGTAAGTTAGACATTCTAACTTTGCTGATCTGGACTTGAGGATGATGTTGCAAGCTGCACACATGTTCGACCTCTAGGAGTCATCCACACGAGCCCACGAATCACGATCAGAAGTCTTGATCCAGAAAATTAGCATAGTATGCTAGTACTGTGCTGATCCTTCTTCGATGGTCGATCAGATGCCTTCTTCTTGATTTGGACTCTTCTAAAGATGAAAAGTAAGAGAAGAAGTTTTAGATGTGAGACACTCTTAGAAAACTCATAGATAGAGGAAGGGAAGAGGTGAACACAGCAACCCTAGAAGAAGACCCTGTTCTTCTTCTCTTTGCTCTAACCCAGACACATAGTTTTGTGTCTATTATATCTCCATGCCCTAACACTCTTTCTCTCTAATTTTCATAAATCCAAAAGGACTCTAAATGCTCTATAATTTAACAAAATATTAAGAAGAAATTCATCTTAAATAAAGAGATATGAAGAATCCTAGTCTAGGTCAAATACCTAGTCAAGGAAAATCCAAACAGGGCAAGACAAGGGGTGCCCAACTCTTGGGTGCTCCCTCCTTCTTTTTCTACCATGTGTTGGGAAATGTATCCCAAAAAGCCAATCGTCAAGCTGTTGACGGTTGAGCAACCAAGTATTGTAATTGATTTGTTAATAAATAAAATATATTTGGCATCTTCATCATAAGCTTTCATCTTCTAATGAACTCCGTTGTTATGATGAAGTCCTTAGGACTATTTAGATTCGATAAAAAGAGGATTTATCGATTAGTCCTTAAAACTGTTCACGACCAAATGATAGGCTGTTAATAAGGACGACAGCTTCTATCGAGCATAGGTCGCTGTAGGCCATATGGGTTGGTTGTCCTCTTAACCAAAGAGTGTGGAGACACTGGTATGGCATACAGGTGAGATGTAAGGGTACATCATCATTGAACGTGACCAACTCCAGAGCATTCTGCTGTCGAGAATGTCTCTGATGGGATATAGGTATAAGTGTCCCTTAGACTTGAGATCGCCTCAGTGACTTGCAAGCAACTCACTGTGCTTTGGTACTGGACTAACTGAATTTCTAATTCAGAGATGGAAGGCTTCTGGGCACAGTCAAGTACTTGCGAAGTCAGAGTGTGATCGAGATGGGATTGACCACTCCAAGAGTTGGAGAAGAATGAGTCGCTGTATTTCAATTTAGCAAAACCTTGGCCAGGGTAATCCATCAGATGGATTTGATATTTTGAAATACAATGTGGACAACCTGATCAGAGTTGACAGTTGAGCTCTGGGGTGTCCTATGATCATTTTGGTCAAGGGGATGAATTATATGAAAACTATATCCGCATGGGTTCTAAGGATGTTGTTCTACACATTCGACCTATCCGGACGTCGGGTACCATTGCTAGATGGTCACTTCGATTGGTATAGGAATTTATTTCTATGCTACCGGCTTAGGTTCGGACCTATGAGGTCACACACATTAGAGTTCATGATCCGATCGGATGGTTGATCAACGATTAAGAATCATTATAGGGTTAAATAATCAATACGATTGACATTTAACCTAGTGCAAGTGTTGCAGGAGGATCGATTAGCAATTTGATTGCTAATTGGCTTAATTTGATTAAGCCAATGGGCTGAGATTAAGTCTAATTAAATATGATTTAATTAGATTTAGTTTGGCTTGATTGGATCAAGTCCAATTGGTTTATTGGATAAGCCAAGTGCAAGGAAAGACTAGTCCTAGTTCAACTAGGACTTGGGTCAATCTAATTTCTAATTTGATTAGAAAATTAAATCAGATTTAAATCTAATTTAATCTGATTAAATTAAGTTCTTAATTAGGTTAAGACCTATTTTAATTAGGTTGATCTAATTTTGATTTGTTTTGGTTTGGGAAACCAAATTAAAACAAGTTATGAGATAGAATCCTAGTAGGACTAGGATTCCACCTTGCGCCACATAAACCTTCTCCACGCCCTCTCTCTTATTCAACACCAATCTCCACTTATTTTGTGTGACAAAAGCCCTCTCCAAGATCTCCCCCACGTTCACAAAAGGTCTCCTCTCTTCTTTCTTACATGGAAGGTGATTTGGATCAAATCTAAAAGGAATAAGTTTGGATTTCGAATTCTATGAGATAGAGTTTTAGAAATCCAAAACTCTTTCAATTTTGCACCGAATTTATCCAAATTTTTTTTGGAATTTTCGTGGCTTTTAGGATTTATATTGTACACCCTTTTCTGGTGATCCATGGACGAAAATATGGAGGAGGTGCTCAAGAGTTGGGCGTCCCTTAACTTGCCATGTTTGGATAAGCCTTGACTAGGTGTTTGACCTAGACAAGGACTCTGTCATATCTCTCTATATAAAATGAGTTTCTTTGTAAAATTTTAAGGAGAGATAGATATTTGAGAGTCCTTTCTGCCATCCAAAAATCAAAGAGAAATACCTTTGGGTCATGGAGATGTAAAAGATGCAAGTTTGGGTGTCTAGAGAGAAAAACGTGAAGAAGAAGAGGGTCTTCTTCTTGGGTTTTTGTTTTCATATCTTTCCTCCCTCCATCTTGAGTTTTCTGAGAGTGTCTCAGATCTGAAACTCCTCCTTCTACTTTTTATCTTTGGAAGAGTCTAAATAAAGAAGAAGGAGGCACCTGATCAACCATCAAAGAAGGATCAGCGCAGTACTAGCATACTGTGCTGATTTCCTGAAGCAGGACTTCTGATCGAGATTCGTGGGCTCGTGTGGACGACTCCTAGAGGCCGGACGCGTGTGCGGCTTGCAACATCATCCTCAAGCCCAGATCAGCAAGGTTAGAACGTCTAACTTGCAAGGTAATAGATCTGATCTATTGTTTAATACATACATTAGATGTAGTATAGAAACATGTTGATATGATCAACATGTAGTTCATGCTATATTTATATATTTTAATTTTTGATTTAATGTCATGTAATAATCATGTAATAAAATCTTAGATCTAGGGATTTTCTGATCTTAGAAAATAAATTTTGATTTATTTTAGTCTTCCGCTGTATGATCTTGAAAAAGTTTCAAGATCTAACCCTCTTTTCAAGATCTAACCCTGAAATCCTAGATCAGGTTCCTACAATTGGTATCAGAGCCTAGGTTCTTTATTACATGATTATTTATACATGCTTAGATTATTTTTTAGATTAGATCTAATTTATAATCTGATTATTAAATATGAAATTAAAATTTTAGATCAATCACAAACTGCAAGGTTGTCCTGCTGTAAGGTTTACCCCTTACAGTGCAAAGGTTGTCCTAGTTTGTGTAGATCTATCTTTAATCATAAATTTATTAGATATGATCTAGATTAAATTTATGATTTATTAGATTTAAAAGATGTTTAAATCTGAAATAAAATCTCTTTGTTAATAATTTTTATGCAAAAAAATTATTTAAAGTTGAAATTGTTTCAATTACATGAACCTGTTTAGATTAGATCTAAAGTAGTTTCATGTTTATTTCACTTGCATCTTGATTATGAATCAAACATGCAATATGATTGGTAGAATCATATTGTAAAATTATTTTACAAATATGAAAATTTTTTTTTGAAAAGCCGAACCCAACTCTCAGCCCAAAACTTAATTAAGAATTAAGAAGTTGTTTGATTAGGTTCTAGGATTGTGAATTGAAGAACCTAAGACACAAATCATAACACATTGGGTTAATGGGTTAGTGGAAATTAGGTCCATTAATTGGGTTAGACCTATGGTTAGATTAAAGATGGACTTAATTAGAGAATTGACTAAATCTAATCAATTGTTGTCTTAGATTAGGTCAAGGATTCTCTAGATCAATTACAATAGTTGTAGTTGGTCAAGTCCATGTCTTTAACGAGAACCAAATGGACTTGATTCTTGGCTAAGCGGTCTAGCACGAACTGTTAGGTTGATCTAATCGAAACTAATTAAACCAGTTGGTGTCTAAGGTAAACCAGACCAGTGGTTTTTAATTGGGAGCCCGCTTACCTGGCCATTTCTGATGGTGTCTAAGGCAAGCTTTGGCAGACCCTCCCACTGATCGAACTTACCTGGCCTCTTGGTGAAATTATGTTTTGATCGGATCACTTGACTATTCGAGCTGACCCATGTCAGCTAGGTAAATCAGTGTGACTGATTTAGGTGCTCCTAGACCAGCCCTTTTAATGGTCTCCCTTAAGTTGACTTGGTGAAGCCAGTGGGAGGATCATGATAAGCTGGTTCATCTGACTTCATCCTCTATATTATTTAAATTCTCTAAAATTATTAGGTCCTTAAAATGATAAAGTTATGGAGATAACTGAGTCATAGCCTCCCATTAAGGTGTTTGATAATGAGTCCATGAACTCAATAATCATTGCAGACCCAAAGGCCTGGTGCTTGTTGACTAATGGAATTATCACTCATCATATGATGACTTGGAAGTGTCTCTCTAATGGTGGTTAGGTGAGCCAACCAAAGTTGGGCTTAATCATTCGTTGGTTAGATACACCAAGTATGATCATGTTAATGGTTGGACCTAACTGGATCCTTACAGTGGAGGCCAAAGCCTACTGATTAGGTTTCTGGGGCAAAATTAAAATTACTAGAAATTGTTTAGAGAAACAATTGGTTATGAACCTACCCTTAGATGTACATGGGTTGGCCAACCAAAGTTGGGCTTGTGTGCAGTCTAAGTGGATTCTAGTACCCGCTAAGGAATTAGGGTAATTCCTCGAATTGAAGGTAGAGGCTACCAATTCGAATAAAATAGTGGGAGAAACCTTTTGATTAAAGTCCAAATCTTTAGGTTTAATGAATCAATTACTAATTAGGTTATGGTTTTCTTTTGTGCAAATATGGCCACTTCCCTATCGCTCCGATCATTGTTGGACAATGATAAGTTGGTGGGACCCAACTTCGGTAGCTGGTACCGAAAGTTGAAGATAGTCCTGGAGCATGAACGGATCCTATATGTGATAATGGATCCTGCACCTGAGGAGCCAGCTGCCAATGCACGTGGAACAGTCAGAGACACTTACCAGAAGTGGCTCAGTGACCGGACCACGGTGCGTTGTATCATGCTGGCTGCTATCATGAGCGATGAGTTCAGTCGCAGATTCGAGACGGCTCAGCCAAAGGACATGCTTCAAGTGTTGGAGGATACCTTTGGCAGACCCGATGACGTAGAGAGGCACAAGACTAGTTGTGCCATCTTCAACGCCAAAATACGGGATGGAGTCTCTATCACTGATCATGTATTATACATGATCGAGCTGATGGAACGATTGAGCAAGCTCGACTTTTCCTTGCATGAGCAGCTTAGGAAAGATGCAATACTGAACTCGCTTCCCAAGTCTTGTCTCCCATTCCTCACTCATTATAGAATGACAAAGCCTGAAGTAAACTATCATGGGTTAATGGGGTTGCTTCAGAACTTTGAGAAGGATCACCAACTCCTCAAGGAGTTGGTGAACTCAGTGAACTCAGTGGGAGGTTCATCTTCTGGTTCTCGACCCTTTGAGAAAGGAAAGAAGAACAAGAAGAAGAAAGTCAAGAAGGTGCAAGTTCAGGCTGGGACATCTGTGCAGAGCTAGACCAAAATGATCAAGCCTGATAAGAGTCTATTCTACTGGCAAGCACCCTAGATTAGATAGTGTGTCAAATATCTACTTATGGCATTGGAGGCTAGGTCATATAAATAAGAACAGAATAAACAGGTTGACTCAAGAGGGAATCCTCAAAGTCAGTGATTGTGAATCACTTCCAACCTGTGAGTCATGTCTTCTTGGTAAAATGACCAAGTCACCTTTTACTGGAAAAGGTGAGAGAGCTACTGAGCTCTTGGGCCTAGTACATATTGATGTATGCGGACCCATGAGCACCAGTGCTAGAGGTGGATATTTCTACTTCATAACTTTCACGGATGACCTATCCCGATATGGATATCTCTATCTGATGAAACATAAGTCGGATTCATTTGAAATGTTCAAACGATTTCGAAGTGAAGTAGAAAAACAAACTGGGAAGAGTATTAAAACTCTTCGATCTGATCGAGGAGGAGAATACCTTTCTAGTGAGTTTCTCACATATCTAGGAGAGAATGAGATTCTCTCCCAATGGACTCCTCCAAGAACACCACAGCATAATGGTGTGTTTGAAAGGAGAAATCGGACTTTGTTAGACATGGTCCGATCCATGATGGGTTTTTGCTAGCTTGCTGATATCCTTCTAGGGATATGCACTCGAATCGACCTGTTATCTGTTAAATAGGATTCCAAGTAAGTCTGTAATTAAGACTCCATATGAGATATGGACGGGACGTAAGCCAGCACTTTCACACCTTAGGGTCTGGGGGTGCCCGGCCTATATCAAACAATTAGTCACAGACAAACTTGGACCTAGGTCTGACAAATGCTCATTCATAGGGTACCCCAAAGAGACAAAAGGATAATTTTTCTATCATGCTGATGAACAAAAGGTGTTCGTCAGCCTTAAGGCAATCTTTTTAGAAAAGGAGTTCCTTGGTGAAGGAATCGTTGCCTCTAAGATTGAACTTGATGAAGTTCAACAGGTAGAAATACCGACACCAATAGCTGAACCTGAGTCTGATATGATTAGATCATATTCGGAGCCCAATGTACCTGTACCATTAAGGCGATCCGGTAGAGTACCGCGTCAGTCGGACAGATACTATGGTTTCTTGGTCCGGGACGGTGATCCCATCGAACTTGATGAGAATAATGAGGATCCGATCACCTATATGGATACAATGCAGAGACCTGATTCCGAGAAATGGCTTGAAGCCATGAAATTCGAAATGGAGTCCATGAAGGTCAACGATGTATGGACATTGGTTGACCCACCTGAAGGGGTTAAACCCATTGGGTGTAAATGGGTCTTCAAAAGGAAGAGGGGCGCAGACGGAAAGGTGGAGACCTATAAAGCCCGTCTGGTTGCCAAGGGGTATCGTCAACGTTATGGTATTGACTATGACGAGACGTTTTCCCCTGTGGCAATGCTCAAATCTATTCGGATAATGCTTGCAATAGCTGCCCATCTGGATTATGAGATCTGGCAGATGGATGTAAAGACAGCTTTCCTGAATGGAGAGCTGATTGAAGAGGTGTATATGATACAACCTGAAGGGTTTACATCCACAGATGAGTCCAAGGTGTGCAAGCTTCAGAGATCCATTTATGGACTGAAGCAAGCTTCTCGGAGTTGGAACATGTGTTTTGATAAGTGATCAAAACGTATGGCTTCATTAAGAATGGAGAAGAGCCCTGCATCTATAAATGGGCAAATGGTCCAGTTGTGGTATTCCTTGTCTTGTACGTGGATAACATTCTCTTAATCGGGAATGACATCCCCGCACTACAGGGAATAAAAGTTTGGTTGTCATCACAGTTCTCCATGAAGGACTTGGGTGAAGCATCCTACATCCTAGGGATGAAGATCTATAGGGATAGATCTAAAAAGATGCTTGGGTTATCCCAATCCATGTACATAGACACTGTGCTGAAGAGGTTCAGCATGGAGAATTCCAAGAAGGGCTATCTACCGATAGGCCAAGGAATTTCTCTCTCTAAGAAGGATTGTTCGACAACTCCTGAAGAGAGAGAGCGTATGAGTAGAGTCCCATATGCTTCAGCCGTGGGATCTATCATGTACGCCATGACATGTACAAGACCAGATGTGGCATACTCACTAGGAGTAGTGAGTAGATACCAATCTGATCCTGGAGAAAACCACTGGAAAGTGGTTAAAGCCATCCTTAAGTATTTGAGAAATACTAAGGACCAATGGTTGGTTTATGGCGAGTCAGATCTGAAACTTGTGGGGTTCACAGACTCTAGCTTTCAATCTGACCATGATGACAGCAGGAGCGTGTCGGGTTATATCTTTACTCTGAATGGTGGAGCCATCTGCTGGAAGAGTTCCAAGCAGCATATTGTGGCAGACTCTGTTTGTGAAGCAGAGTACATCGCAGCATCAGATGCCGCGAAGGAAGCTGTGTGGCTGAGGAAATTCATCAACGAGCTCGAAGTAGCACCCTCCCTCGATGGTCCAGTCCTGCTCTACTGCGACAGCACTGGTACCATAGCTCAGGTGAAGGAACCCAAAGCACATCAGCGGATGAAGCACATCTTGCACCGCTTCCACCTGGTCTGGGAGATCGTGGATCGAGGTGACGTCGACCTTCAGAAGATCGACGGAAAAGAGAACCTAGCCGACCCCTTCACTAAAGCCCTGGCAATAAAGGAGTTCGACAACCACAAGTCGAAGATGGGTATTAGATACTGTGCCGAGTGGCTTTAGGACAAGTGGGAGTTGTTGGGAAATGTGTCCCAAAAAGCCAATCGTCAAGCTGTTGACGGTTGAGCAACCAAGTATTGTAATTGATTTGTTAATAAATAAAATATATTTGGCATCTTCATCATAAGCTTTCATCTTCTAATGAACTCCGTTGTTATGATGAAGTCCTTAGGACTATTTAGATTCGATAAAGAGAGGATTTATCGATTAGTCCTTAAAACTGTTCACGACCAAATGATAGGCTGTTAATAAGGACGACAGCTTCTATCGAGCATAGGTCGCTGTAGGCCATATGGGTTGGTTGTCCTCTTAACCAAAGAGTGTGGAGACACTAGTATGGCATACAGGTGAGATGTAAGGGTACATCATCATTGAACGTGACCAACTCCAGAGCATTCTGCTGTCGAGAATGTCTCTGATGGGATATAGGTATAAGTGTCCCTTAGACTTGAGATCGCCTCAGTGACTTGCAAGCAACTCACTGTGCTTTGGTACTGGACTAACTGAATTTCTAATTCAGGGACGGAAGGCTTCTGGGCACAGTCAAGTACTTGCAAAGTCAGAGTGTGATCGAGATGGGATTGACCACTCCAAGAGTTGGAGAAGAATGAGTCGCTATATTTCAATTTAGCAAAACCTTGGCCAGGGTAATCCATCAGATGGATTTGATATTTTGAAATACAATGTGGACAACCTGATCAGAGTTGACAGTTGAGCTCTGGGGTGTCCTATGATCATTTTGGTCAAGGGGATGAATTATATGAAAACTATATCCGCATGGGTTCTAAGGATGTTGTTCTACACATTCGACCTATCCGGACGTCGGGTACCATTGCTAGATGGTCACTTCGATTGGTATAGGAATTTATTTCTATGCTACCGGCTTAGGTTCGGACCTATGAGGTCACACACATTAGAGTTCATGATCCGATCGGATGGTTGATCAACGATTAAGAATCATTATAGGGTTAAATAATCAATACGATTGACATTTAACCCAGTGCAAGTGTTGCAGGAGGATCGATTAGCAATTTGATTGCTAATTGGCTTAATTTGATTAAACCAATGGGTTGAGATTAAGTCTAATTAAATATGATTTAATTAGATTTGGTTTGGGCTTGATTGGATCAAGTCCAATTGGTTTATTGGATAAGCCAAGTGCAAGGAAAGACTAGTCCTAGTTCAACTAGGACTTGGGTCAATCTAATTTCTAATTTGATTAGAAAATTAAATCAGATTTAAATGTAATTTAATCTGATTAAATTAGGTTCTTAATTAGGTTAAGACCTATTTTAATTGGTTGATCTAATTTTGATTTGTTTTGGTTTGGAAAACCAAATTAAAACAAGTTATGAGATAGAATCCTAGTAGGACTAGGATTCTACCTTGCGCCACATAAACCTTCTCCACGCCCTCTCTCTTATTCAACACCAATCTCCACTTATTTTGTGTGACAAAAGCCCTCTCCAAGATCTCCCCCACGTTCACAAAAGGTCTCCTCTCTTCTTTCTTACATGGAAGGTGATTTGGATCAAATCTAAAAGGAATAAGTTTGGATTTCGAATTCTATGAGATAGAGTTTTAGAAATCCAAAACTCTTTCAATTTTGCACCGAATTTATCCAATTTTTTTTTGGAATTTTTGTGGCTTTTAGGGTTTATATTGTACACCATTTTCTGGTGATCCATGCATGAAAATATGGAGGAGGTGCTCAAGAGTTGGGCGTCCCTTAACTTGCCATGTTTGGATAAGCCTTGACTAGGTGTTTGACCTAGACAAGGACTCTATCATATCTCTCTATATAAGATGAGTTTCTTTGTAAAATTTTAAGGAGAGATAGATATTTGAGAGTCTTTCTGCCATCCAAAAATCAAAGAGAAATACCTTTGGGTCGTGGAGATGTAAAAGATGCAAGTTTGGGTGTCTAGAGAGAAAAACGTGAAGAAGAAGAGGGTCTTCTTCTTGGGTTTTTGTTTTCATATCTTTCCTCCCTCCATCTTGAGTTTTCTGAGAGTGTCTCAGATCTGAAACTCCTCCTTCTACTTTTCATCTTTGGAAGAGTCTAAATAAAGAAGAAGGAGGCACCTGATCAACCATCAAAGAAGGATCAGCGCAGTACTAGCATACTGTGCTGATTTCCTGAAGCAGGACTTCTGATCGAGATTCGTGGGCTCGTGTGGACGACTCCTAGAGGCTGGATGCGTGTGCGGCTTGCAACATCATCCTCAAGCCCAGATCAGCAAGGTTAGAACGTCTAACTTGCAAGGTAATAGATCTGATCTATTGTTTAATACATACATTAGATGTAGTATAGAAACATGTTGATATGATCAACATGTAGTTCATGCTATATTTATATATTTTAATTTTTGATTTAATGTCATGTAATAATCATGTAATAAAATTTTAGATCTAGGGATTTTCTGATCTTAGAAAATAAATTTTGATTTATTTTAGTCTTCCGCTGTATGATCTTGAAAAAGTTTCAAGATCTAACCCTCTTTTCAAGATCTAACCCTGAAATCCTAGATCAGGTTCCTACACCATGGACCACCAGAAAAGGGCACATAATATATTCCATAAAAGCCACAAAAATCTCAAAAAAAATTTGAGTAAAATCAGTGCCATAAAGTAAGAGTTTTTATTTTCTAAAATTCTATCTCATAGAATTTGAAATCCAAATAAATTCTTACTTTGACTTGGTCCACAACCACATTCCATGTAAGAGAGAAAGAGTGTAAAGCTTTGGGCATGTATGATGGCTTGGGAGAGAAAGTTTTGTTACACAAAATAAGACAGAGTGGGCGTGGGGGGCTAAGGTGGCGCAAGGTGGAATCCTAGTCTTACTAGGATTCAATCTATGACTTGTTCAAATTTGATTTCTCAAACCAAATCAAACCAAAACCAAATCAACCCAATTAAAATAGGTCTTAACCCAATTAATAACCTAATTTAATCAGATTAAATTAAATTTAAATTTGATTTAATTTTTTAATCGAATTAGAAATTAGGTTGACCCGAGCCCTAATTGAACTAGGACTAGTTTTTTCTTGCACTTGGCTTATCCAATAAACCAATTGGACTTGATCCAATCAAGTCCAAACTAAATCTAATTAAATCATATTCAATTAGACTTAATTTCAGTCCATTGACTTAATCAAATTAAGCCAATTAGCAATCAAATTGCTAATCGATCCTCCTGCAATACTTGTACCAGGTTAAATGTCAATCGTATTGATCGTTAAACCTTAGAACGATTCTTAATTGTTGATCAACTATCCGATCAGATCATAAACTCTAATGTGTATGATCTCATAGGTTTGAACCTAAGTCAGTAGTATAGGAATAAATTTTTGTACCAATCGAAGTGACCATCTAGCAATGGTACCTGACGGCCGGATAGGTCGAATGTGTAGAATAACATCCTTAGAACTCATGCAGATATAGTTTTCATATAATTCATCTCCTTGACCAAAATGCTCATAGGACACCTCAGAGTTCAACTGTCAACTCTAATCAGGTTGTCCACATTGTATTTCAAAATACCAAATCCATCTGATGGATTACCCTGGCCAAGATTTTGCTAAATTGAAATACAGCGACTCATTCTTCTCCAACTCTTGGAGTGGTCAATCCTATCTCGATCACTACTCTGACTTCATAAGTACTTGACTGTGCCCAGAAGCCTTCCATCACTAAATTAAAAATTCAGTTAGTCCAGTACCAAAGCACAGTGAGTTGCTTGCAAGTCACTGAGGCGATCTTAGGTCTAAGGGATACTTATACTTATATCCCATCAGAGATATTCTCGACAGCAGAATATTCTAAAGTTGGTCATGTTTCATGATGATGTACCCTTATATCTCATCTGTATGCCATACCAGTGTCTCCACACTCCTTGGATAAGAGGACAACCAACCCATATGGCCTACAGCGACCTATGCTCGATAGAAGCGTCGTCCTTATTAACAGCCTATCATTTGGTCGTGAACAGTTTTAAGGACTAATCGATAAAATCTCTCTTTATCGAACCTAAATAGTCCTAAGAACTTCATCACAACAACGGAGTTCATTAGAAGATGAAAACTTATGATGAAAATATCAAAAATATATTTTATTTATTAACAAATCAATGACAATACAAAGTTGCTCAATCGTCAACAGGTTAACGATTGACTTTTGGGACATATTTTTTAACAACTCCCACTTGTCCTAAAGCTACTCGGCACAGTATCTAATACTCATCTTCGATTTGTGGTTGTCGAACTCCTTTATCGCCAAGGCTATAGTGAAGGGGTCGACCAGGTTCTCCTTTCCGTCGATCTTCTGAAGGTCGATGTCACCTCAATCCATGATCTCTCGGACCAGATGGAAGTGATGCAAAATGTGCTTCGTCCACTGGTGTGCTTTGGATTCCTTCGCCTGAGCTATGGCACCAGTGCTGTCACAATAGAGCAAGATTGGACCATCGAGGTAGGGTGCTACTTCGAGCTCGGTGATGAATTTTCTCAGCCGCATAGCTTCCTTCGCGGTATCCGATGCTGCGATGTACTCCACCTCACAAACAGAGTCTGCTACAGTATACTGCTCAGAACTCTTCCAGCAGATGGCTCCACCATTGAGAGTAAAGATATAACCCGACATGCTTCTGCTGTCATCATGGTCAGATTGAAAGTTGGAGTCTGTGAATCCCACAAGTTTCAGATCTAACTCGTCATAAACCAACCATTGGTCCTTAGTATTTCTCAAACCGTGGTATCCGATGCTGCGATGTACTCTGCCTCATAAACAGAGTCTGCTACAGTATGCTGCTCAAAACTCTTCTAGCAGATGGCTCCACCATTCAGAGTAAAGATATAACCTGACATGCTTCTGCTGTCATCATGGTCAGATTGAAAGTTGGAGTCTGTGAACCCCACAAGTTTCAGATCTAACTCGCCATAAACCAACCATTGATCCTTAGTATTTCTCAAATACTTAAGGATGGCTTTAACCACTTTTCAGTGATTTTCTCCAGGATCAGATTGGTATCTACTCACTACTCCTAGTGAGTATGCCACATCTGGCCTTGTACATGTCATAGCGTATATGATAGATCCCACAGTCAAAGCTTATGAGACTCTACTAATACGATCTCTCTTCAGGAGTTGTCGGACTATCCTTCTCAGAGAGAGAAATTCCATGGCCTATCGGTAGATAGCCCTTCTTGAAATTCTCCATGCTGAACCTCTTCAGCACAGTGTCTATGTACATGGATTGAGATAACCTAAGCATCTTTTTAGATCTATCCCTATAGATCTTCATCCTTAGGATGTAGGATGCTTCACCCAAGTCCTTTATAGAGAACTACGATGACAACCAAACTTTTATTCCCTGTAGTATGGGGATGTCATTCTCGATTAAGAGAATATCATCCACGTACAAGATAAGGAATACCACAACTGGACTATTTGCCCATTTATAGATGTAAGGCTCTTCTCCATTCTTAACGAAGCCATACGTTTTGATCACCTTATCAAAATGCATGTTCCAACTCCGAGAAGCTTGCTTCAATCCATAAATGGATCTCTGAAGCTTGCACACCTTGGACTCATCTGTGAATGTAAACCTCTCAGGTTGTATCATATACACCTCTTCGGTCAGCTCTCCATTTAGGAAAGCTGTCTTTACATCCATCTACCAAATCTCATAATTCAGATGGGAAGCTATTGCAAGTATTATCTGAATGAATTTGAATATTGTCACAGGGGAGAACGTCTCGTTATAGTCAATACCATAATGTTAACGATACCCCTCAGCAACCAGACGGACTTTATAGGTCTCCACCTTTCCGTCTGCACCCCTCTTCCTTTTGAAGACCCATTTACACCCAATGGGTTTAACCCCTTCAGGTGGGTCAACCAATGTCCATACATCATTGACCTTCATGGACTCCATTTTGGATTTCATGGCTTTAAGATATTTCTTAGAATAAAATCTCTACATTGCATCCATATAGGTGATCGGATCCTCATCGTTCTCATCGAGTTCGATGGGATCACTATCCCAGACCAAGAAACTGAAGTATCTGTTCGGCTGATGCGGTACTCTATCAGATCGCCTTAATGGTGCAAGTACATTGGGCTCCAAATCTGATCTAATCAAATCCGACTCAGGTTTAGCTATTGGTGTCAGTCCTTCTACCTGTTGAACTTCATCAAGTTCAACCTTAGAGGCAACGGTTCCTTCACCAAGGAACTTCTTTTCTAAAAAGGTTGTTTTAAGGCTGACGAACACCTTTTGTTCATCAGCATGGTAGAAAAAATATTCTTTGGTCTCTTTGGGGTACCCTATGAATGTGCATTTATCAGACCTAGATCCAAGTTTATCTATAACTAACCATTTGACATAGGCTGGGCACCCCCAGATCCTAAGGTGTGAAAGTGCTGGCTTACGCCCTGTCCATATCTCATATGGAGTCTTAATTACAGACTTACTTGGAACCCTATTTAACAGATAACAGATCGATTTGAGTGCATATCCTTAGAAGGATATCGACAAACTGGCAAAACCCATCATGGATTGGACTATATCTAACAGAGTCCGATTTCTTCTTTCAGACACACCATTATGTTGTGGTATTTC